>NC_081180.1:250923644-251051015 GCF_029867415.1 Vicia villosa
GTATCTGTCATACCCCAAAATTTACCTCCCACACTTTTCTCATAACAAAGCAAGGTTCAAATCTCAAGGCATGGCTCATTCACATAACCCAGATAATTCACAGTCAACTGATCCAAATTGAAAGGTCAATCACAATCAAGGCATGATCCAAACCTTAATCATTGGGCAAACATCAAGTATGGGGTGCATAACCATCATTTGATCAAGAATTGATCATGATTCCATTAATAGAAACTCAGAGATGAACAAATATGAAAAGGTTCAAATTAGGGTTTCTTAGGAGAAAGTCAACCCAACTTTGACTGGGCATAACTTTCACATGGAACATCAGAAATTCCCCACTCAAAGCCTATTTTGAAGGAAATTGAATTCTCTACAACTTTGTGTCTCACAAGCCAAGGCTAGAAATGCTTCATTTAAGAGATACAAAGCAAAAGATTACAGGTCGTTTTCAGGTATCCTTCAAAAGCAGTTTTTTCCCAAAGAGGATATGATCAAGACAAAAGCTCCAAATGAAAAATATGCTCCATAGTGGCTTGTAGAGGACCTCTTTAGGTTTCTAAAAAGTATTAGAACTCCCTCATAGCTTAAAAATTGAAGGAGATGTGCTTGATCAAAGTCAGATGATTTTGAGGGACTAAAGGTGAAATAAGAAGGCAAAAATTGAGACTCTTGCAAATGGGCCCACATTCTATGACCCAAACTTGGTCCACAAGCTATCCAAAACATATGCCATAAATTATATCATTTTATTTGATTTTACATAATTTTATTTCATTTAAAATTAATTTTTAATGATTTAATTAAATGAAAAATCAAATATTTGATAGAAAGTATATTTTGGGTGATTCTCAACCAGAGTTTATGACCAAATATAATCATATCTTCGTGCATAAATTAAATGGAAAGAATTGATACAAAACAAGCCAAGTTTAGTAACTTAAAAATCAAGAAATCAAATCAATTTCTCAAACATGGAAAGATTTGATTCAAAGGCTTTTTGATTCTTTTCTTGACCTAATACTATTCTCCTATAAGTAGACAACATAAGCCAGTGGACTAGGGGTCGGAATTTCTGCAGAGGAGGCCACTTTCAAGAACAAAAAATCTCTCAAAAAACTCAAATTCGGTTTGGAGGAATTAGGCCGTGGCAAAGAGATTTAAGGATTGCAAAAGCTTCCACAAGATATTCTGAAGGTGTTTGGATCCCCACGCTTCAGCAACAACCCCAGAACTGTCTCCTATTTGTCAATGTAAGTCGTTCTGCAAACTTGATTGATCTGAACAATTTATGCGCTTCCATTGAAATGTGATTGCATATTCATGTTTGTTTCAATGCCATGAACGAGTCTGGGTTGTTTATTTTAAGCTTATGTGTTAAAATCGGGATTCACCATTGGAGGCCGTCACGAGTTCTAGGGTTTGCCAATTAGGGGTTTTCTATAAAAGCAAAATTAGGTCACAATAAGGGCATGGTTGGGTTCGCGTGATCATTACGAGGCGATTGGGGGTGGTGCGAAAGATTTATATCCATCCATGCCCTATTCGCTATTTCCCAGGTACAATGGCTACGATCAATGGTGTAGCAAAATCGTAGCAAAATTATCCTTTTCATGTCCAGGTTTAATGAAGAAGACGACGAGGTGTTCGCGTGTGGTTCGTTCGTTTGAATTTTCGCGCGCGCGGTTTCCATTTAGTTGTATTGTTTTTATTTAATAAATGGAACGTGTATATTAATCAGAACGCGCATTTGGTTGAACTGGCTGGAGCGAATGTGAGCAAGCGGAGGGACGAGGGTTCGATCCCTCGCTCCCATGTTATTTTTTAAGAACAAAACATATTAGTGATCATATGCGTGTGCGTTCCAAGGCCATAGCGTGCGCCCCCAGATCTGAACCATTGAGTCACCACCAGCCTTAATCCAGCGTGCTCAGATGTAATTCCCTATATCATACACCCTAGTGACTGCCATACTAAATCCTAACCCTAATAACTAAATTAATTTTAATAAATTTATTTGATTTATTTAAATCATTTTAAAACATTTGTTTATATAATTTTTTAAATAGGTTAATATATATTATAAAATGTTAAAATTTCAAGTTATTGTTCGCGCCGATTAAATCGATTAATCGCTATGGGCAATAATAATTTTAATTAAAATGTTTATTTAATTAAGATACAAATAATTTCTATTTAGTTAAATGGTTTCAACCGTCTTCATTGGTTGCGATGATTAACTATTCAATTTCATCATTTCAAATTCCTTATTCTTTTTAATCGAATTAATCGGTTGCGAGGGGTAAGGATGCAAACTAATTATTAAATTATTAAAAATACTATAATTCGTTATTAGTAATAATCAAATTAATTGATTAAAATTGGTAACGATACAACCGTCAATCTGTTAACTATGGCGATCGAATCTATTGATCGTTGCGGTTAATAGTGCCATAGCAAACCAGGGTTGTACGCCCAAATCCAAACCTCAGAACACTCTTCAAACATCTTTCAAACTTCAATTTCAAATTACGGATTTTTATCCTCATTCAAACTACGATAGGCTATTCGAAAGCCTTCAAACTTTCAAAAGCAAACTTCAAACCTTAAGGGCGTACAACCCGTCCCCGAACTACGTAGACTCTGATCCTCCCTAAGGAGGTACGTAGGCACTTGGCAACAAGGCGAGTCCCCCTCTTCAAAATCTCAATCAGGTCATTAAAATTCTATTTGCCACATTTCTTTACAAACCCTGCCATGCAACCCTAATCTTTGAACATTAGCCTTTAGGAAAGGGCTGAGGGTGCCTAACACCTTCCCTCAGCCTGATTATAATAACTTACCCTCAATCTCTTATCTGTGTAGGGTTTCCTATTCGCCCTTCAGAATAGGTGGCGACTCGAAAGCTGAAATTTTTAGGCAGGTTGCTACAGCTGGCGACTCTGCTGGGGACATCACTTAATGGTGAATTATTATACTCCTATAGGTTTTGGCAGAGTTTAGGTTTTTGGCGAAACATTTAGGTTTGTGGCAAACTTTTTAGGGTTTGTCTAATTTGCCATTTTAGGGTTTATTTATTTTTTATAAATATTTAAAATTTTTATTTATTTATTTATTTATAATTTCATCTTTTACATCAATTAAATTAAATACCTGTTTATTTTAAAAAAAAGTATATGTTTATTTAAATACTTGCTGCGTATTGTATTTTTTAAATCGCAAGCGGCTGGAGTTCAAGGTTAGTTTTAAATATTTAAATTTTATTTATTTATTTATTTTCCTTTTCAATTTCATTACTGCAATTTAATTAAATATTTATTTAAGTGAATATTCTATTTCTATTGCATCTGTTGGTGTATATTATTATGTTGTTGTTAAAACCTAAGTGTGGGAGTTAACTTTGAGACCACTAGGGGAGTATGAATCGCCTACGAGTCTCATTGATAACTCCACTCGGAGTGGGTTGAGGTATTTGGAAAGGTCCGAAACGAAGGCTTGACTTTGTGGAGGGCTGGACTGGATACTTAGCTGATCTCTCCGGGAACCTACCCCAAAAATTCGAACCTCATGGATAAAATGAGTTGTTCTAAAACCCAAAGAGACAAAAAGTCTCGGAGGCTACGAACGACCCCATGAGACCTTCTAGAACCCCCCATAAAAAGGTTGGCTCCCTAGAGCCCCCTACGTCGAACCTATGAACTTAGGACTTTCGTACTCTTGTGCTTGCTATATGTTTGCAATACTTCGAATATCTATGTGTTTCGATTTTTGCAGGTATCCCTACGTGGTCCCTAGCCTGTAGGGACTCTAATTTCTAAAAGACCGTGTCTTTCCCACGGAAGACATCACCATCTATGCATCCCCTAGTCTGTGGGGATTTTATGTTTATATCCTTGTATTCTTACAACTACGCGTCCTTCCCACGAAGGACATTTCCATTAACGCACGTCAATTGGCCTCTCGATGGCCATGCGATTCGGTGATTGTCGTGAACGGTCACCCCGTGCTTGCTACTACGTACTCCCTAGCATACATGGATTTTCTGTTACATCCACGTGTTTCCACAATGACGCGTCCTTCCCCGAAGGACAACTTCACTAGCATGCGTTCGATTGGCCTCTCGATGGCTATGAAATCTAGTGACTGTCCTGAACGGTCACTCCATGCTTATTCCCGCGCACCCTTTAACTTGTAGGGTTTGGATCTCCATTTACACATCACATCCCTAGCCTGTAGGGATTTCTCTTCGTCCATATCGTCCTTAGATAGGTTGTGTTCCGCATAGAGAACCTTCCCACGAGGGACAAATTCATTGGTACACGTTGATTGGCCTCTCGATGGCCTTGAGATTTAGTGACTGTCTTGAACGGTCACTAGCCGCTATCTTCTGCATACTCTCGAATCCAAGGGATTTCCCTTAGCGTGTCATAACATTTATCCTGCAAAGATTCCAAGAGGGTCTAATGTCGCCTCTAAGGCTATCCCTAGGATCATATATTACACGTCTGCATTGCATACATGGAGTTATAATACAAGGAGTCTCTCGCATACGCATGCGTTTGCATTGACATACATTTGCATCTACATTTACATTTGCATCTTCACCCGCATCCATACCAACCATGCTAGCCGGTTTCTCGAAACTCACAAAAATCAAAGAAAAAACTATGGAGAAAGGAGAATAAAAGATCTGGGTCTTGCTAAAAAAAAGGGGATGTCTTCCACTATGCCAACCACGTGTCCATGCCTTGTCATAACAGGATTATGAATACAATAAAGGTTTTCATCGAGCAAGGATTAGTTCAACAAAGAGTTCCCTCATAGATACACTCAAGATGTATCTAGTTATAAAGGGGTTCATCTTAGAACATATCAAACTTTCGAGGACGCTCTACGATAACCTGGGGGCAAGGATTAGTCCAACTGGGGCAATATCCTGAACAAAGAGGCATAACTACGATGGAGGGAATTCGACATATGTCAGCCCCACACCAAGAAAAAAGGGTCATAGGTGATACTATCCTTAGGAAAAGCAAAAGAGGTTCAGTCAAAGGAAATTCATGAAATTCCGATACGACGAAAACCCACCGCTAACGATTTATTCCCGCTAGGTTTGACATGTCCAAAGAAAATTCGAGGTTGCCCTCACTTCTACAAGTTTAAGAATCTAAGGAGTAAAACAAGGTCAGTGGATCTACAAAGGTGATTATCCCTAGGATCAATAGGTGTTTACCGTGCTCACAATTTCAACCCTTACGACCGCTAAGTGTTACTCAAGATAAAAGTTGTACCTTCAGATTAGTAATTCTAATGGGACAACCATGCAGGTTTTGGAGTCAATTCATTCACTCACTACCATGACTTTCCAGTCACACACTCCTATTTTTAGAATTATTAACAAACTTGAGGGAGAATGACGAATACAAATGACTAAGTCCAGCTAAACATATGCTTTCAAGGTAAGACCGAGCCGAGGATGTACAGGCATTGCTTCAATTCCTAAACAGTGGAGATATAAGGATGTTAATCCCTCGTTACCCCCCTCGAGCCAGGAGTTGGAGTTTGTTTCTACTTTTCAAAAGAACCTTGATTTTAACCAGGGGCAGGGTAGATTTCAACTAACTCAATGATGTATTTTGGTTGTCAAGAGAATCAGTCAATCCAAGCATAAGGTTCAAGCATATCTTCTTCCTCGCATTCATCCAAGATTGAGGAAGCAATGGAGGTAACATTTACAACACCTTCTTCCTCATTACATCATTCAAGATCGAGGAAGTATCAAAGGCGAAGCTTACAAATCAAAATCAACATAGCAGTCACAATATTCAATATCCAGGGATCAATCTCAAAAGGAGTATTCAAAAGAAGAAGGAGAAAGAGCGCCCGCTAAGTCAAAAAAAAATCCATGAATAAAAAAAAAAAAGAAAACGACTTAGGCAAAATTTAGGGCATCCCGATGGATCAAATTCAAAAGAATTGGTTCATGCAAAAATAAGGGATAAAAACAAAGGCTAAATACAATGGATAATCTGGTGACTGCTAAATCATCAAAGCTTCGCATCCATGCTTGGATCTTCACAATATTTTCATCAATGCTTGGATCTCTATTAAGGCTTCTGCTCAACATCGAAACTGAAACGATTCTCTTGCAAACAAAGCACATCCATTGGATTAGGCGAATTTTTAGGATCTGGAGAACATCAAGGAGAAAGGGGTGGGTTAAATAAATTTTGAGCCTTATATCCATTGTTTCTTAAAACATGAACCAGGCCAAGTTACAACATTTAAAAGTCCTAATTGAGGCAAGGTTAACTACGAAAGCATATTAAGCAGGAATTTGTTATACTGACTCCTATGTTTGTTAAAACTACTTCTAATCACTATGCTTCTTCAAGCATTCTTTTCAAAATCATCCAGTCCTAATTCATAACGGACTTCGATTTCAAAACTTGCATACGCATTCCATGGGAGCTATTTCTCAAAAAGTACAACACCATCTACGAGTATACACTTAGCATCAAGGAAATCTCGAAACTTGGTTTAATCAAAGGTGATCATTTCTAATAAAGACCCTGGAGTCGGGGGAACCACATCTAGGGGGTTCTCCTAAACAGGGGCAAAAAATTTCAAGGAGCACAGGGGCATACAATCGAACATCCTATTAACTAGGGGCAGTCTTCCTAAGGTTCAATCGACTTGGGGCACATCTCAAAGCAATCTCAAACAGGGGCATGTCAGACATGGGAAGAATTCAAATTCAGAGGATAGAACACTATGGATAACCTTCCATGACCTGGAGATCAGGGGCACACCCTTCAATCTAAACATCGAAGCATATGACAAGGCTATTCCCTGGGGCACTTCCTTCATAAGCATCTTTCTCCATGAAAATACTGGGGCAATGGATATCAAATCCGCAAGACACACAACAAAAGGAAAAAGGCGTTCTCGCACTTTACAACATCGAACAAATTCTTTCTCCTAACTACGATCTTCCGAGCTCAAACAAGACAGGTATTGGGAAATCGCGCTAGCATCACACCCCATCCTAGCAAACAGACCTGCAACTCCAGCGAACTATATACGCTTTGGTTATTAATAACCTACCGTTGGAGCATCACACAAATACATACAAATCACGCATTACATACATTGGTTGATACATTACACCGTAACTCTTTATGTGGTCTTCTTCAAGACAAACATTCACATCCATTCAAAAGACCTTTTTCGGGTAATCTTACAGAAGACATTACTTCGTTCCACTCATTACGTCAACCAAGCATACGCATATGCATAAGCATACATAAACATTACAAAGCCAGCATAAACATAGTCAGGGTATAAGTGCAAGCATGGAATAACCAAGTTCAAAGGGTTTGAGGAGATAAAACCATGAGATTGCATCAGCATTAGCATACATGCATAGCATTAGCATATACATATCACAAAAGCCCAATTTTATTGGCAATCCAAACCATTACGAAGTCCAGTTCCCGTCTGGTAGTCAGTCCTCGTCTGACCGTTTCATCAGTATACATACAACATATACATGTGTAAGCATTCACACATACGCATTATACAAACAACAGGGGCATGTGCATAACGCATAAGCATGATGCATACGCATTTACAAAACAAAATTCTACATAGGTAAATTTCGCGACAACACTCGCGAATAACCCTATTGGTGGTACAGGTAAATTCTGCGACAACACTCGCAGATAACCCTGGTAACATAGGTAAATTTCGCGACAACACTCGCGAATAACCCTATTGGTGGTACAGGTAAATTCTGCGATAACACTCGCAGATAACCCTGATAACATAGGTAAATTTCGCGACAACACTCGCGAATAACCCTATTGGTGGTACAGGTAAATTCTGCGACAACACTCGCAGATAACCCTGGTAACATAGGTAAATTTCGCGACAACACTCGCGAATAACCCTATTGGTGGTACAGGTAAATTCTGCGATAACACTCGCAGATAACCCTGGTGACATAGGTAAATTTCGCGACAACACTCGCGAATAACCCTATTGGTGGTACAGGTAAATTCTGCGATGACACTCGCAGATAACCCTGGTGATACAGGTAAATTCTGCGATGATATTCGCAGATAACCCTGTCGGTGCAGGTGAACTTGCTAGAATTATAGCAAGCAATCCTATTGGGGTCCACAAATTACGGAAACTTACTAGAACTATAGTAAGTGGGGGTTCACAAACTACGGAAACTTACTAGAACTATAGTAAGTGGGGGTTCACAAACTACGGAAACTTACTAGAACTATAGTAAGTGGGGGTTCACAAACTACGGAAACTTACTAGAACTATAGTAAGTGGGGGTTCACAAACTGCGAAAACTTACCAGAACTATGGTAAGTAGGGGTTCACAAACTACGAAAACTTACCAGAACTATGGTAAGTAGGGGTTCACAAACTGCGAAAACTTACCAGAACTATGGTAAGTAGGGGTTCACAAACTGCGAAAACTTACCAAAACTATGGTAAGTAGGGGTTCATAAACTGCGAGTCGTCGCTATGGATAGTTACGTTTACCCATCACGTTAATCCCTCGACAGTGGTCAAAGGGTTTACGAAAAGTTCTTCAATAGGGTTATCACGTTAGTCCCTCGGCAGTGATATACTTTGAAAGACAAAAGGGGTTCACAAAGGGTTTTTACAACAAGATTTTTGAAGGTTTCTTCAATTGGGTTTATCACGTTAGTCCCTCGGCAGTGATCTTCTCCAAAGACATCATCAAAATTTCAAACAAAGGTTTTATCTTTCTTTTCAGAATTACTAACATTTTTTTCAATTAACATAACTAACAATCATGCATCATTCAACTAACATACTTCATTCATACATAGTGCATATACATACATCGTTCTCATTTATTTTGAGAAGCTCACTGCATCATGCATGGCATGCATCATACCATTGCATAAAATTCAGGTTGCCTCTTTAGGCTACGCTAAAAAAAAAAAATCAATTATCTGGTTCCTTCCAAAAGGCGTGTGCTTCACACTTAGAAGAATGGTATTCACCTTGGGTGGCATCTGTAAGCCCACCTCCTACAGAATTCTTTCCCGTGCAAATTTCAGGGCATTTCAGTGTCCAATCATCTTCTACCTTTAGATCATGATAGGCAGACGTGCCTATCTGATTCTTCAAGTTTAAGAAGATTGAACAGGGGCAGCTGTCATACCCCAAAATTTGCCCTCTTATATTCAATCAAAGGTCCCTCACTTCATTTCCAATAACTCAAGGTTCAAAAGTTTTCTCTCCTATTTAGAATTAGGGTTAGCATTCTATCAAGGGAGTTTGAGTCTCTGAGGCTTCAAGTGGATCTCAAGGTGTCACATATGTATCAAAGCATATCCATGCCCAAAGTCAAGAAATGCACCATTTGGAAGATATGGACAAAAATATTACAGGTCCTCCGAAAAGTCAACGAAATATACCTTTTAGGTAAAAGCTCATAACTTGAGCATGGAAGGTTCAATCAAGATGAAACCAAAAAAAGTCACTTAGAGGACTCTTTGAGCTTTCCATAAAGTCCTAGAATGCATGCATGTGATTAAAATTGAGAGAGATGCACACGGTTGAAGTTAGGCGATTTTCAAGATATACCTAAAACCCTAATTAACCAAAACTTGGTTTTTGAACTAGTGGGCCTAGAATTTGTACCTCAAACACATCCATGACAAATATGAGACCTCTAAATCCCTATTCACTCTTCTATGATTTTATTTACCATTTATATGGATTTTTATTCATTTAAATGACAAATAAATTAAGAAAAATGTCAGAATAAATGGATTAAAATTACATGGATCCTCTCTTAAGCACATGAAGGCCCAAACAATACCATGAAGGGGTTCCAAATTCGTACTAGCTTGGTGGTGAAGAAAACATCCAAAGAAAAAGAAATATTTCATGCATATTCATGCAAAAAGAATTCAAAATAATTTTTAATAATCCAAGCCCATGAGAAACCCTAAATGAATCCATATATATTCTAAATGGTCCATAAGGAGAGGGGGAGAAAAGATTGGCAAAGAATTAGGGTTTTAAATGGTTAAAAATGCAAGGAGAAGTAGGGATTCGGAGGGATTCATAGAGTCTCTATCAAGGTCAGATTTCGATTCCATTCATCTCCAAGGGTACCAAGAGGTAGTATTGGATTATATGCTAAGCTTTCTAACGCGTAAAAACAGGTTCTCCATGTTCAATATTTCGTTCATATTCCAAGCTTTCAAATCTTGTTTTTCTTCAAGCTTTAATCGCTATTAACAATTTATTTGAGCTTCTGGAACAGCTTAAGTAAGGTTTGGACCATTGGCTCGGATTGTTGACGCGTAGAACTCAGTGCACCATAGTTAGGGCAAAAGCATACATGTGCTTCGTTTTTGTATATACAGGAGGTTTTAGCCCAAAATAATCACGTGATCAGATTCGCAGCATAGGAATTAGTAAGACTGGTCCCTTTTTGCGTCTTGATTGATCGTGTTTGCAGGTGTTTTAAGTTTACAGGATTTCGAAGGTTTACCCGCAGCTAAATCCGCAGCAAACCCCATATAAAATTTCGCAGGTATCTTCAAGGAAGATGGTGAACAGTACGCATGGGAAGCTTGACCAAAAGCGTGGCTATTCCCTTGCATGCGATTGGCTCGTCAACACAGCCTTACCCTCTCTCTTAGCGTGATTGGGTGGTCAACAGGACAGGGGGCTCACGCGTGGATTTCTGGGTTTCCATTAATAAATCATTTAAATTATTTTTATCTTCTTTAGTTAACAGATGACGTACATAGCACAGTTGGCAAATGGAGAATGGAAAGGGCTCAAGGGGAGGGGGTTCGATCCCCAGCCTCATCGTTCTCCTCCATTGTTATTTTTAACAAGGCATTACCTCCAGATCCAGCGCTTCAGGCTAGCACATGCATACGGTGCACCCTCAGTCTACAGCCACTTGATCTCCAATGATCCAGATCTAACGTCCAGGGATCGCACCTCCACCGTGGACTTTCCAAGGCTGCCCACTTACAATAAAAACCAGGTTCCCTATATCATTTTTGATTTATTTAATTATGTTTAGTTAGATTAATTAATTTATTAATTTAAGATTTAATTAATTTACTAAATTAGGATTAATATAATAAAACCAGGATTAGGGTTAGGGGTATAATAATTCCCCGATTATTTGATTATGTCGATTATTCGACTTAATTGATTTAATTTATTTTAATTATAAGAAAGAACCCTTATAAATACATTAAGATAGTAGGGTTTGCTCCATCCCATTTGCCCAAAGTATCAAAGATATTAGGATTCAATTTATTATTCGTTCCGACTAAATCTATTGGTCGCGATGGTTAATAACGGATTAATTTAATTAATCAAATCCTATGAATTAAAATACATATTATTTTGCTAAATGGTTTTAACCAAATCTATTGGTTATGATGATTAGCATTTACCCTTATCAATTCGTTATTATTTGTAATCGAATTTATCGATTATAAGGGATAGCGATGAATTAATAATTATTTAAAACATACAAATTTGCTGGAAGTGATAATCGAATCAATCGATTAGAATGGCCAGCAATGATTTATTAATCTGTTAATTATGGTGATCAAACCTATTGATCATTGCGATTAATGGTAACATATTAAATCAGGGTTGTACGCCCCAAACCCTAAAATAATTCTAAACTCCATTCAAATTACAAAGACAAGACAAACTGCGATAGGCTAACCAAAAAGCCTCTAAAAAACACATCTAATCATATTCAACTCTAAGGGGCGTACAACCCTCCCCGAACTACGTTGACTCTGATTCTCCATAAGGAGATACGTAGGCACTTGGCAACAAGGCGAGTCCCCCACCCTAAAATCTCAATTTTCACCCTATTCATTTCATTAGCTATAAACCTCATAAGTATTGCCATAAACTTTATCTTTGAATGTTAGCCTTTAGGAAAAGGTTGAGGGTGCCTAATACCTTCCCTCGACCTGAATATAGTATCTTACCCCGATCTCTCAACTACGTAAGGTTTCCTATTCGCCTTGGTAGAATAGGTGGCGACTCTAAGTTAAAATTTTAGGCAGTTTGCTACAGCTGGCGACTCTGCTGGGGAAACACTTAATGGTGAATTACTATGCTCCTATAGGTTAGCAGGGTTTAGGTTTTTGGCAAAACATTTAGGTTTGTGGCAAATTTTTTTTAGGGTTTGGCTAATTTGCCAAAAATTAGGGTTTATTTATTTTTGTAAATATCTATTTTTAATTTTCTGTTATTCATTTATTTGTGAATATATATTTTTAAATATTTGCGGCTTTAATACATTATCTAAACTATAAGCGGCCGGATTTCGAGGTTAGTAAATATTTAAATTTTATTTATTTATTTTCCTCTGCAATTTCATTACTGCAATTTAATTAAATATTTATTTAAGTGAATATTCTATTTCTATTGCATCTGTTGGGTATATTATATTGTTGTTAAAACCTAAGTGTGGGAGTTAACTTTGAGACCACTAGGGGAGTATGAATCGCCTACGAGTCTCATTGATAACTCCACTCGGAGTGGGTTAGGTATTTGGAAAGGTCCGAAACGAAGCTTGACTTTGTGGAGGGCTGGACTGGATACTTAGCTGATCTCTCCGGGAACCTACCCCAAAAATTCGAACCTCATGGATAAAATGAGTTGTTCTAAAACCCAAAGAGACAAAAAGTCTCGGAGGCTACGAACGACCCCATGAGACCTTCTAGAACCCCCCATAAAAAGGTTGGCTCCCTAGAGCCCCCTACGTCGAACCTATGAACTTAGGACTTTCGTACTCTTGTGCTTGCTATATGTTTGCAATACTTCGAATATCTATGTGTTTCGATTTTTGCAGGTATCCCTACGTGGTCCCTAGCCTGTAGGGACTCTAATTTCTAAAAGACCGTGTCTTTCCCACGGAAGACATCACCATCTATGCATCCCCTAGTCTGTGGGGATTTTATGTTTATATCCTTGTATTCTTACAACTACGCGTCCTTCCCACGAAGGACATTTCCATTAACGCACGTCAATTGGCCTCTCGATGGCCATGCGATTCGGTGATTGTCGTGAACGGTCACCCCGTGCTTGCTACTACGTACTCCCTAGCATACAGGGATTTTCTGTTACATCCACGTGTTTCCACAATGACGCGTCCTTCCCCGAAGGACAACTTCACTAGCATGCGTTCGATTGGCCTCTCGATGGCTATGAAATCTAGTGACTGTCCTGAACGGTCACTCCATGCTTATTCCCGCGCACCCTTTAACTTGTAGGGTTTGGATCTCCATTTACACATCACATCCCTAGCCTGTAGGGATTTCTCTTCGTCCATATCGTCCTTAGATAGGTTGTGTTCCGCATAGAGAACCTTCCCACGAGGGACAAATTCATTGGTACACGTTGATTGGCCTCTCGATGGCCTTGAGATTTAGTGACTGTCTTGAACGGTCACTAGCCGCTATCTTCTGCATACTCTCGAATCCAAGGGATTTCCCTTAGCGTGTCATAACATTTATCCTGCAAAGATTCCAAGAGGGTCTAATGTCGCCTCTAAGGCTATCCCTAGGATCATATATTACACGTCTGCATTGCATACATGGAGTTATAATACAAGGAGTCTCTCGCATACGCATGCGTTTGCATTGACATACATTTGCATCTACATTTACATTTGCATCTTCACCCGCATCCATACCAACCATGCTAGCCGGTTTCCCGAAACTCACAAAAATCAAAGAAAAAACTATGGAGAAAGGAGAATAAAAGATCTGGGTCTTGCTAAAAAAAAGGGGATGTCTTCCACTATGCCAACCACGTGTCCATGCCTTGTCATAACAGGATTATGAATACAATAAAGGTTTTCATCGAGCAAGGATTAGTTCAACAAAGAGTTCCCTCATAGATACACTCAAGATGTATCTAGTTATAAAGGGGTTCATCTTAGAACATATCAAACTTTCGAGGACGCTCTACGATAACCTGGGGGCAAGGATTAGTCCAACTGGGGCAATATCCTGAACAAAGAGGCATAACTACGATGGAGGGAATTCGACATATGTCAGCCCCACACCAAGAAAAAAGGGTCATAGGTGATACTATCCTTAGGAAAAGCAAAAGAGGTTCAGTCAAAGGAAATTCATGAAATTCCGATACGACGAAAACCCACCGCTAACGATTTATTCCCGCTAGGTTTGACATGTCCAAAGAAAATTCGAGGTTGCCCTCACTTCTACAAGTTTAAGAATCTAAGGAGTAAAACAAGGTCAGTGGATCTACAAAGGTGATTATCCCTAGGATCAATAGGTGTTTACCGTGCTCACAATTTCAACCCTTACGACCGCTAAGTGTTACTCAAGATAAAAGTTGTACCTTCAGATTATGGTGATCAAACCTATTGATCATTGCGATTAATGGTAACATATTAAATCAGGGTTGTACGCCCCAAACCCTAAAATAATTCTAAACTCCATTCAAATTACAAAGACAAGACAAACTGCGATAGGCTAACCAAAAAGCCTCTAAAAAACACATCTAATCATATTCAACTCTAAGGGGCGTACAACCCTCCCCGAACTACGTTGACTCTGATTCTCCATAAGGAGATACGTAGGCACTTGGCAACAAGGCGAGTCCCCCACCCTAAAATCTCAATTTTCACCCTATTCATTTCATTAGCTATAAACCTCATAAGTATTGCCATAAACTTTATCTTTGAATGTTAGCCTTTAGGAAAAGGTTGAGGGTGCCTAATACCTTCCCTCGACCTGAATATAGTATCTTACCCCGATCTCTCAACTACGTAAGGTTTCCTATTCGCCTTGGTAGAATAGGTGGCGACTCTAAGTTAAAATTTTAGGCAGTTTGCTACAATGTTAAAAGTGCCTTTCTAAATGGCTATATAAATGAAGAAGTCTATGTTGCTCAGCCACCCGGCTTTGAGAATTACATGTATCCAACTCATGTTTATAAGCTGAAACGTGCTCTATACGGTCTTAAACAAGCCCCTCGGGCTTGGTACGAACGTTTGAGCAAATTTCTTCTTAGCCAAGGGTACTCTAGGGGTAAAGTTGATACTACTCTCTTTATTAAAAGAAAAGATAAAGATGTACTCTTAGTCCAAGTTTATGTAGATGATATTATATTTGGGTCGACTAATGCAAAACTTGTCAAAGAATTTTCTAAGCTTATGCAGAGTGAATTTGAGATGAGTCTCATGGAGCTGCTCAAAAGATTTGGAATGAGTGAAGCGAAGGAGATTGACACACCTATGGCAACAAATACTAACCTAGACAAAGATGAGAAAGATATCAATCTTGTCCAAAGGAATCTCACTTAAAAGCTGTCAAAAGAATTCTGCGATATCTACGTGGAACTCCTACATATGGCCTATGGTATCCGAAGGGAAATGAGTGTTATTTGGTAGGATTCTCCGACTCAGATTTTGCTGGCTGCAAATCCGATAGAAAGAGCACCAGTGGAACATGTCATCTATTCTCAAATTCATTTATAAGTTGGCATAGCAAGAAACAAGTATCGGTTGCATTATCTACTGCTGAGGCAGAATATGTAGCTGCCGGAAGCTGCTGTGCGTAGATATTATGGCTCAAGCAACAACTTCTTGACTTTGGTATTAAGCTTGATCGTATACCTATCATGTGCGACAACACAAGTGCCATAAACTTGAAGAGCAAGAAGCAACTAGCTGATATTTTCACCAAACCTCTTGCAACGGAGCAGTTCTTCAACATTCATAGGGAATTAGGGATATTAGATATCTCTAATTTTGAGCTAAATGCGTTGTTTTCTTAATTTTATTCCTTTACTTTATATATATTGATTATGCTCAAGCTAACATCTCTCTCAGTATGAAGGTAGTTCATCATCAAATCAAGCATCATTCCACATTGACTAGAGGAATATACTCCATTCTACGAAATGATGACGAGATACCTACAATTGAGAAAGTGGTAACATGTTTGTTGTTCACTTCCAAAAATATCATTGATGCTATAATATGCTATCAATTAACATGTTTATAGTGACTTCTTATATGCTTCTCCACCTATCTCATTTACATGTATATGTTGTTCATCATTACTCATAACATATCATGTTTGGACATAAAAATAGTAGAATAAGCATACATCTAACATGTTTGGGCAAACGTTAGCGAGCATTGCATTAGTTCATTTCATTGCATTGCATCTCATTTCTGTCATGTTATTATGTCTTTTATTACTTGAACTTAAGCTTGGTTTGTACCTTTAAATATGTTTGGATATTATGCTCTATTTTTTTACTATTGTGTTATGTAAGACATTGTTTTGTTTAGATTATTTTGTTATTCTCTTCTACTATTCTCCTGGTTTCTTTCTTTTGATGTTGTCAAAGGGGGAGATGAGTTGAGAGTACGGGGGAGCTTAGTACGGGGGAGCTTAGTACGGGGGAGCTTACGCATACAAGACCGGGGGAGCTTTCGTCATTTAATCAAATGTTTGCCATCATCAAAAAGGGGGAGTTTGTAAGAACAAGCATACACTCACAAATGAGTTTTTGATTCATGGCAAACATCACAAGCAACCAAATACAAAAGCATAAATGAATGACTCAAGACAATGGAAGATTATGAAGCTCAAATCACTCAGAAAATGGTATTGCATCTGTTAGGTCGACCAAGCAAAGCCCTAGGTCGACTCAAAACCAGAGCAAACTCAGCAAAACTGACAAGGTCACTGTTAGGTCGACCTACCCACACTCCCAAGTCGACCTAAACTGAAGGGATTTACACATGTCACTGTTAGGTCGACCTACCCACACTCCTAGGTCGACCTAAACTGAAGAAAAGTCACAAAAATGCATTTCAACTGACTTTAGGTCGACCTAAACCTTCAACAGGTCGACCTAACTGGAAACAACTGACTTTAGGTCGACCTAAACCTTCAACAGGTCAACCTAACTGACTTTAGGTCGACCTAAACCTTCAGCAGGTCAACCTAACGGATTTTAGGCCAACCTAACAGGTCAACCTAACTGGGACAATTTCAACTCTGCTTCTGTTAGGTCGACCTAAGCACTAAAGTAGGTCAACCTATTTGCTGAAAACTTCCCAAATTATGTGTTTTCTCTGCTCCAACATACCAGCAACTATATATATCATTCCATGTTAATTACTCATCAACACCAATGACTGAAAGATACACAAAGGCTTCTCATCTTCGTTCTTCGTCATATCCAACACAATTACACATAATCATTCTTGCGTTGAGGGTTAGTGATCGAGTTCGATAACGTCCATGGAACGGAATTGAAGATTCCTAGTGGGTGAAGATTTGTGGGGTTTTTGGTGAATAAAATCTGCGGGTTTTGTCCTCCAAGATAGGTGTTTCTTGGGGGTTTTTATCAAGAGGTTTCATTGAGGATCCATCTGAGTGTGAAGATTGAAGAACAAGGGTTCAAGGCAATTCAAGACACTGCAGAAAAGGGATCAAGTGAAGCTCTTGGATCACCTTGATCTGACTCAAGATTAAGGGGGAAGAAGATTTAAAGGATTGACATAATTGGTTTATGGTTTATCGCTTTGTTATCTTCTTTGTATAAACTGCTTACAACATTAATGAAAGATTTCCCAATTTCAGTTTGGAATTGGGGGCAGACGTAGTCGTAGCGAGGACGATCAACGAACTGCCTAAACAAATATCGTGTTCTTGTCGCTTTTACCTTTTCATTTACGTTCTGTTCATATTTGGTTATAATAGCAAACTGATCAACGATTCGAGTGTTAAGATTGTGAATTAAGAACTTATATAAACATCACAATCCATCACACATTGAATCACCATCAATTTGATCATTATCACCAAGTGTTTGTGTTTTTGCTTCTTTCACTATTACTGCATTGCAAATGTCGTTCATCATATAAGAAGTTAATTGATTTTCAATAGAGCGACGTATTGATTCTATAGTGTATTCTCTTATCGTTTATCTCAAGCTGGTTAGTGGTTTTAACACATATACAATCGTTTCAATAGTGGTTCGGAATAGACGCGAGTCGATTCAGAATCACTTCCGCTTAAAGTTCAATTAATTCCGCAAAACTGTGTAAGATCTATTCACCCCCCCCTCTAGATCCTAAGGCCAGCGTCTAACAGTACTTTATTTTGTTCATAACACATAGGGGTTCCCTAGCGAACGAGACGGCAACGATAGCAAAATATTCACCATCTTCTTCGAATATCATTTTTGGAAGCGAAATCTTCACTATCCTATTCGAAGATCATTTATGGAAGTGAAATCTTCACCATCCTCTTCGAATATCATTTATGGTGCATCATCATTCTTTCTCTCGAACGCTTATGAATGTTTACGATTATCGTATCTGTTTATGTTCTTATGAATGTGTATTGTTCATGTTTTAGATTTTGTGACATTCACATTTCCTTTATTTTCATTTTGCTGCAACTGAGTTTTTGTTTTATTCAGATTTTGTAGCATATAATCATAGGATGAAAGTTGATGGATTATTGTGTATGAGAAAGGAGTTCTTGAATTTCTTGAAACCATAGAATGAAAGCCCTAGATTAGTGTGTACGTCAAAATAAGCTGATAGATTAGTTGTAACCTTAAGCTGACAGATAAGGAACGTTTATAGAATTCCTTGAATAAAACTTTCATTAAATAAACCTTAAGCTGAAAACTTACAAAAAGGTCAGTCATTTTTTTATTAATCATATCTAAATGCTCTGGCTGAGATAAAGTTTGACCAAGTATAATATGCTTCATCATCATCAGAATTGATGATACTGACATTTTTACCCTTCTTCTTGATCTCCTCTTCTTGAGAGTTCTCCTGGGTCTTAAAGGTTCGGGACAGCCATAACAGCTTTCAACAACTTGGACCTCTTCTTGATTTGAATGAGTGTTTTGCACATGAGCTATGGCCTATACAGCCACAGCAGGTTCTGTTCTCTCAGCATTTTGGAAGTTTCAGCAGAAGTACTCATTTGTTTATGCACAATCTTAGAAACGTTTGCCGTTATTTCTAAAATACTTTTTAAATTCAAGTGGAGGATTGTTGGAACATTATGTCAAGATTCCAATATAGGGAGATGAATTGAAATTTTTCCTTAAGTTAAGCCCCACATTGTGTGTTAGTTGAAAAAACTCCTTAGTCTCACATTGCTTAGATTAGAAAATCTTGGTTACTTTACTTTATGGGTAATGCTAACTTGTGTCATTAGGGCACATGTTAAGAAACTCATAAATAGAAAGTTTTTATTAAAAAAAACAATCAAAAACATTAATTATAAGTTTTTAATGAAAAATACACAATTTTCGAGTAATATTTTTTATATCTAGCTCTTAACTTGTGCCCTTGGGGCACAAGTTAGCATTACTCTTACTTTATTATATAAGTAAATCAATTGTTTCATTCCAAAAAACTACTTATTAGTTTTTTCTTCCTCACTCTCAAAACACGCGTCTTTCGAATTGTCGAAGCGCCAACTTTTCCCCCTTTCTTTTTACTCGTTGAATTTTCTAGTACTTTCTTGAATTTCTTTAGAGAATAATGTCAATTTCTCCTCGTTTGAGTTGAAAAAATATCAACTATAACTTTTGGACTCTCTTTAGAGAAATATTTGAATTTCTCTTTGTTTAAGAAATCCTTTTGAATGGTCAAATGACCATTGTCGAATTCTCTTTCGAGAATTATTGAAACTTCTCTTGGTTGGAAAAATTATTGCGATTGGTCTTTATACCAGGTACTACGGTGGTATTTATACCATATTCGAATGGTTTTTGTACCATCAAAGAGTGTATTTCTTGACCGATTATCTATCGTACAAGTAGTAATCGTACAACATAGAATTGGGTTGTTGTATCTTGGAGGCGGCGCGGTAGTTCGATTGTTTTGCATAATTTTAGGCAGTATCATGAAACGTCTTAATTAGAGCAACCTAGTCCGTGACTCGGCCCGATAATTTTTTCGGTGGCAAATTTTTCAAAATCATAAAATAACAGTTCTTTTCAGCCTACTTTGTTAGATTGGCTTGACAATCCGTTATTGTGTATTAGCATTGTATTTGTGGGTTAATGTTGGTTTGTTCGATTTTCTCCTTTCTCTTTGTTCTGGACTAAGCTTGTGGCTGTCCCAACGTCGAACACAGTCCAATCCAAACCTACGTCAAGGACGACCCAAAATGTTGACCCAATCCATTGGGGCCAGTAAATGGAGTTTTCCCCACGTGCTCCTCACCTGGGGACACGTCATCAACTGCTTCTCGCTCTTCGCATGGATGAAGAAACCGTCTTGCCCTCCATAGCGGGCAAGTCCACCCACAATCCGGGAATCGCAGGGCAATTGACCCAGGATGATGGGCACATGCTGCTCATCACTACTCACGTGGAAATGTTGGCAGTCATCCGTCATGGGCTTGGACTTTCAGCCCATAACGGAGACCATTGGCCCAGCGTTGAGGGCTCACTATAAATGTCATCCTCTGCATGAGGGCTAGATATTTTAATCCTATTCTAAAACCCTACTTTCTACCTCTCCATTCGTTCTTACTTGAGCTTCGGAGTGTCTGCAAGTACACCCCCCCTTCGTTAATTTTATCAAGTCCACGACGTCCGTCGGTCACACTTACATTCTGATCCAGGTAACATCATCTTTATATTGGATTGAGTATTTCTTATACTCTCCTCAATATATATATATATATATATATATATATATATATATATATATATATATATATATATATATATATATATATATATATATATATATATATATATATATTTACTATAAAAAACATGTCTCATCTTGTTTTTTTTTTTAAATTGAATTCTTATGTTTCTTCGACATATTCGTAATTGTTAATGACTAATTTCTTCATTAAAAAAACATCAATTTTTATGGTTGATTTTGACTTGGCCTATTTACAATTGTCGACATGAGTTCATAGTCAACAAAATTTTAATTTTGGCAACAAGAACAAAATGGATAAAGGATTATTCGCCACTAAATAAATAGTATAAAAAAGAATGATATAGCGTTTGATAAGGCTAATGGAATTTGTGCAGGATAACATTAATACTCACTTGGTGTGGTGTATGGTATGGTTAAATGTCTTTTCATGCTTATATGCCTATGGTCACCTCATACCATGCCACCAAGTATGATGAGATTTGAACTTGTAATCTTTCAAATGGAAATCCATGATGGCTCCGTGTATAGGCAGTGTAATTTACATATGTTTTCAACAATTAGTTGTATGTCTCTATCAAAGGATAAAAACAGTATTTTTCATGATGTTAAGAAATGGATTTGGCTCAAGTGATTTTGAAATAATGGTGATTTGGTAACTTAGCAGTTTTAGTGTAATTGAGGGATAAAAGAATAATTAAAATAAGTTATTTAGTGAATAGGTGGTTAATTTAGAGAAAGATATAAGGTGTGTTTGGATTGACGGTTGACATAATTGATTCTAGCAGAATTGAGTTTGGTAGAATTGATTTTATCAAAATTAAATATAGCAAAATTGATTTATGTTTGGATGTATTTATGTAAAAGTGAGTTGAATAATAAAATACAGTATAAAAATCATCAATTCTGGAGACAGAAGGTATAAATACTAGTATTAAAAGATAGTCGGTAACATATATTTCATTGGTAAGATTAATTTCATTGGTAAAAGATTGAGTTTGATCTATCATTTTTTTTACAGAAAAAGATTAACTCATTTCATTAATAATAATATTCTGAATACATGCTGGAATATCAAAGAATTTATGAAAACTAGCAAGAGATGGAGCCACTCGTGCAAGAGCATGAGCAACCTCATTAGCTTGTCTTCTGACGAACTTAACATGAGAGTTCCTAAAGAAAAGAGTCATCAACCGGTTACATTCTCCAGTAATAGCTCCAAGATCCGAGTCATCTGGTCTCGGAATGGTCACGTTATCCACCACTCGCTTGGCATCTAACTCAAAATTCATATTGTCGTATCCCAAACCATAGACCCAAATTAAAGCTTTCAAAAGACTTAGGGTTTCTTCAATAACAACATTGGTACAAGGCGTAAACCATTATGTTCGGGCTATAATGAATTTACCCGTATCATCTCTAATGCAAGCACCCAAACCAACCTTATTTTGTGAAAAAGCCGCATCAATATTGCACTTGAATCTTCCCCTCTGAGGTTTTTCCCATCTGATATTAACTGACGGGGAATTAATAATCCCATTGTTGGGACGCTGTTGCTGGGCCTCTCTCCAATCGGCCAATAACTGATAAGTCCGCTGGCATATATGCATCGGAGAGTCTTCCACCTGATTCCAGATATGATTATTTCTCCCTTTCCAGATACTCCATAAGGAGACTGAGAAAAGTGCTTTTTGGTATTGATTGGATACCTGCAAAATGTAGAAAATAACGGACGCAAATGACTCGCCATTACCACTGAGTTGTTGTAACATAGACCATAATCCCACTTTTTTCCAGCACTCGATGCTTTTAGGACACTGGAGAAAAAGGTGATAATTGTTCTCTTCGCCTGCGCCACATGCTATACAATTGGGGGTACAACTAACACCTTTATCCAATAATCTCCTTCTAGTAGGCACACAGTCTCTACACAAACGCCACATGAAATTCTTAACTCTGGGAGGGACCTTAATATTCCATAACAAATTCCAGCACCCATTAGTTCTAAGATAGGAGGTATCAATAGCATCATTGATACAATATCTATAAGCGCTTCGAACTGAGAACTTTCCATTAGATTCATGCTTCCAAAATAATTTATCATTATGAACCGCTGTAAAAAGAGGAGTATTTTGAATCTTTTGAGTTGTTTCTACTCCTACAAGCGCATAAATCAAATTATAGTTCCACTCTTTACCATTAAGAGTCATCAAGTCCGGGACTTTTAGATTACTCACCACTGAATTATTAGGCCAAGGATTAGTCAGAGAAGTACCATCAGCCAACCAATACTCATCCCAAACCGAAATATTCTCTCCTGGACCTATGCTCCATTTCAATCCTCCCTTAATCACAAATTTTGAGCTCCAGATACTATGCCATACATAGCTAGGATTATGACCAATATTTGAGCTTAGATAATCGCGATTCGGAAAATACCTGGCTTTGTATAGTCGGGATACAAGAGAATATGTATTGGTCGCAAGCCTCCATGCTTGCTTACTTAACATGGCCAGAATGAAAGCATTTAGATTCTTGAAACCCATACCTCCTTCACCTTTAGGCATAGATAAACGATCCCAAGAGAGCCAATGAATACCTTTGGCTCTATCTCTTTTTATGGCCCCACTAGAACGAGTTCATCAACTTCTCAATCTCATCAATCAAGGGAGAAGGAAGAAGGAAAATACTCATGATATAAGTCGGAATAGATTGCAAAACAGATTTAATCATAGTTTCTCTCCCTGCTTGCGACAAGCTTCTACTACTCCAAGAATTAATTTTCCACCAAATTATGTCTTTAATGAAATTAAGCGCCGATTTCTTACTTCTACCAATCATAGAAGGAATACCGAGATAATTTCCAGTGCCCAGAACCTATCGAACCCCTAAACACGTAGCCAACTCTAGACGAGTATCAGGATTAACATTTCTACTGCAATAAAATTCAGATTTTTGGAAATTAATAGCTTCTCCGGATGCTTCCTGATAAGTGGCTAGAATATCCTTCATAACATTAGTTTCTTCCATATTAGCTCTGAAGAAGAGAAAACAATCATCGGCGAACAATAAATGAGATATTATGGGAGCATTTCTACAAATTTTAGCACCATGGATATCACCTCTATTTTCTGCTTTCCTAATAAGAGCAGTAAGACCTTCCGCACAAAGAATAAATAAGTACGGAGATAAAGGGTCTCCCTGTCTCAGCCCACGCCCGGGAACTATCGGTCCGACCATGTTTCCATCCATGCTTACTAAATACTCCACCGTTCCAACACATAGCATAATCCAACCAACCCATTTTTGGCAAAAACCCATAGTGATAAGAACGTCTTTCAAATAGTCCCAATCAATTCTGTCATAAGCCTTACTTATATCAAGCTTAAGAGCTATCTCCCTGACTTTGCCTCTAGTTTTGATCTTCATATGATGAATCACTTTTATAGCAGCCATAACATTGTCCAGGATAGATCTTTCGGGAACAAAAGCTGATTGATTCTCTGATATGCATTTACCTAAGATCTTCTTGAGACAATTAGCAAGAACTTTTGTTTTAACTTTGTAAAGAACATTACGTCAATCTTTCATAGTGGTTTGGATATTCCCTTTCGGAATGAGAGTGGTGTTGGTTTTATTGAAGCTTTGTGGAAAAGTACCTGTTTCAGTTTGATCTATCATTTATATATATGAGTAGTTGTTGATTTCAATGATTATTCTTTTAATTGATGCACAAATTTAAACTAATTTTATTCTATTTTACTTTTACAAAACGGATTTATAAAATGAGAAGTATCATTCTATAGAAATTCTTTAGATTTGTAATGTGAAAAATATTATTCTATAAAATTCTTTAGATGTTGTATACATTCTTTTGAAATCTTCCTGACATGCCCTACATTTTTTGAACTTGATGTGTAAATATAAATATTGAATGGTCATGATTCGACTGATAAACTCTAATTTTTTATCTAACTCATTCTCACAAAATCGAGTTATAAAATAAGAGGTATCACTTTATATAAACTCTTTAAAAGCTCTACGTCTAATCAATGTTAAATTTGAAATATTTTCATTCAAAAAATATAATTCTATTTATTCAAAAATAAGGAATAAAATATAAATTACTTCTTTGGGTGTTTAGTAAAATTAAGATTGAATTAATTTAGTAAACTAACTCATACCTGTAAAATAACATAAAATAAATATATTTAAATAAGCTAACTTCTGAACTAGATTAGATGGTCTGATAAATCGGATACTGGTAGTAAAGAAAAAAAAATATTTAAAATAGCTAATATAATATAAATTTATAAAATAAATTATAAATTCGTGACAAAAAGTGACTATCTAAAAAATATTTAAAAATGAACTTATAAGATATAAATTATAATTATAAATTCAAGTGAACTTGACAAGCATAACCTATAACTATGGTGGGTGAGTGAAACAAAATAAACTAAGTAGTAATGCATATGATAAATTATATCATAATTTTTTTATAAAATGGAAAATTTAAGGTTAGTAAAAGATTAACTTTAATTGCTCCACATTAATGGGAAAAATCTATAATTTGTGATTGTTTATCCAAGTGAAAGAATCTATGAAAAGTTTACTTTGATAGGAAAATTTATGAAAAGTTGAGAAACAAGAATCTTTTCAAACCACAAAACATTAGCTGATAGAATTATTGCACTTAGGTGAATTTTTAACTTATTATAATGTATAGTACATGGTTCTGTAGTAGGAGACAGCATGGTAACACACCACTCACTATCAAGGTAAAACAAAAAAGGACAGTTTGATGTGGCTTTTCATCTTTAATAAAAATGAATAAAAGATTGTCACGCAAGTATTGGTCCTTGAAATCTTACAAGAATACAACCATAACAATGACAACATATTTGACCTTGTCCACATCTTTTGGGACCTTCTTCCAACTTCCAAATAAATGTGGGGGATGAGTACTTGTAGCATATTTTCTATGTGATTAGACGTTGCCATATAAATAATGTGTAGCATATTTTCTATGATAGGAGAAAAAAAGATAAAGAGATAATTAAAATATTCAGATAGTGTTGAATAGAATTTGAGTACGGAAATCCATGAATTAGGGTGTTGACTAAGGGCATATGAATTCCACTATAGTTATCAATTTGTGGACATGGTGCTTTTATTTTGTTCTATTTGTGAAATTGGACCATGAATAGAGAATCTATGACTACTGTAGAATAAGATATGGAAAGAAATAATAAATGATGCCTTCTCGGTATAACGGAGAGCCAAGAACCTAGGGGGAATTCATTCACCAAATTTCTACTTGCTTGTCCAATACTACTAGTGCTTTTGTTGGAAATCAAAGAAGTTTGGGGATAAGGAGAAGGAAGAAGAGTGAAACAAGTGTTTTATAGTTAGTTATGGTTCTATCTAGTTCGAAAAATTAGTCTCGGTAGTTTTTATTGCGCACAAAAGATAATCAAATCATATTAGAAAAAACTAACAAGCTAATGATATAACCGACTTTTATTCTCCTAATAGCATTAGAACCCCATAAACTCAGGATTAGGGAATCTTAACATGATTTACCTTGAATTTGGATTACATTGGGATTACCCGATGGCTTTTCCTATATTGTAATTCATATTATACACATTTTACTAACATAAAAAATCACAATTTCTTTAATTTGTTTTTGTCTCAAAATCGTATGCATTTCGCCCAACCAATCAGCCAAAATCACATCATACCCCATTGGTGCAACCCATGTCAAATATTCACAGTGAGTCCAATCATCTACTAGAGAGGGACAAAGCAAAGTTATGCAGTGATGCTGTGAAACACACAGGCAAAGAGAAATGCACGCAATTAAATTTATCAACAGTTTGTCAAGAAACTACATGGAGGACAGGGAGTCCAAGATGAATAATGTTAAAAGTGCGATAGAAACATCACAGACACTGGATATCAGAAGCTGCAACTGTTGCAACCTCGGTTTTGGATGGTTGTTGTTTCGCATGGAAAAACAGGAGCGTGGAAAGCAAAACAGTGGTGGCTAATAGATCAATCATGAAAAGATGAAGTCATTTCAATAAAATAAGGTAAAATGTGACAGACAAAGCATTATTTATAGAGTTTGTCAAATGATATCATTTTAAATTGACACCAAAAGCTCTATTTATGTTGAGCTTAATAGAATAACAAACTGACTGACTAATCAACAATCTAAACTGTAATCCTATTTCTTGAAAACTTCAAAATGTTAATCATATGCCCACAAAAAGGCGATCTCTTACACTCGAGCTCACTTCATGTAAATCTTCTTATGCTTTTCTCTCACTTATTGGTGAATGGTGATAGATCACAACATATTCTCTTAAGTGAAAATTGCACATAAAGAGAATCCACTACCAGCCGCTACGGTGTCAACAGAAATACAAGTCTTCATAATTGCTTATTCACATAAAGATTTCATAAACACCCGAATGGCCATCGAAGGGACTAAAAAGTAAATTCAGGTCAAACACTTCATACATAAAATTTCATTAATAATCAAATTCAATACACAAATCTTAATAATATCTAATAATAATCCAAAGTGTGCATAACTAAGTTATGTCGTATGAATGACAATAATTCTATAAATATTGTCTATTACTATGAAGTTCTAAGCAAGTGCTTGGAAATGTTTTCCAAGTGAAATGCACTCCAATACAAAAGCTATGTCTAATAATCTTGGATTGGAAGCAGTGGACATAGTTCCAAAAAAACAGAATAAATAAGATTTTAATAAATGTATAAACTAAAATTTACAGGCAATGAAACGAACTCACCAACGATAATCATATCCAACTCACTGGCGGTGTGTTTGGAACCAGGCCGTAATGGGCTAATGGCCAATCTCACCCCAAAGCATGTTTCAGTGTTAGTTTAAAAGCTGGAGTGGCAGCTTTACTCTCGTTCTCGACGTAGAACTCAACTTTTTCAAACACAAGTTATATTACTTGGAACTCAGAAGAGTAAAACCCAAAACTGTTTCTTTAGCTTTATCTAAGAAGATATTTTACCCTAATTCAAATGTTTTTCAAATTGAGTGACTATATTTACAATAGTAGTAGGTAATTTACACTATCCAACCACTTTTAAGAATGTGTATCCTTAGCTTGTAAGAACCCCACTTGTTGATTTTTTCAAAACTCTGTTTTGCTTTCATTTTAAATAATGATACTCTAACAATTCTATCTTTTTATTATACAACTTCGCCCCTTCTTCTATCATTTTGATTACTTTTAATATTAACCTCATATCAACTTCGAGTTAGTGTGATAAGCACAAAAAGATATCAGGAATATCCCAACATCTATACCTTAGCAAAGCTCGTAAGTTCTGTAAACACAGTCTAACATATCAATTAAATAGTTGGGACAACTTCTCGTGCCAACAAACATTTCAAGTGTATGAAGCAGGATGACAAATATAATTATTGAACTAGACAACACTTTCAGATCTAAAATGATCTTTGACATATGATATGGATTAGGACATATACAAACTATAAGCTAATTACAGTTAATGTTGTATGAAAGTTAGCTTACTGTGGTTTGTTTTACTTGGTCAATGATCAAGAGTTACAGATATTATGTGATAATCTGGTATAAGCATTTCTTCGGTGTTTGATGGGAAAGTAGACAGTCATTGTTGTGGCTCTTCAACTTGCACCCTTGAGTAAGCGTAGCTCTCGACATTTGAGTCTCCGTCTTTGGCCTTTGTCCAGGAAATCTTCCATATTGTATACAAACTTCGCCTGCATAGACCACAGTGATCATAAGACAATAAGACAGTAGTCAAACTATGATCTTGTGATAATAAACCAAATAGACGGAGAAATAGGAAAAATTTTCAGCAACTACATTCTCGTTCTTGAGTTTATTAATGCTAATATCCAAGCTGGAGTTTTTAGGGTTTAATAAGTTTTTAGTCCCTATAAAATTTTAAATTTTTCAGTTTACTCTCTAGATAAATTTTATGAAATTTTAGTCCCTTTTTTCATTATTCTTTACAAAAATAATGAGTGTTTTTAGTCTCTATATTTAGTCCATGTAAAAAACAAAATAAGGACTAAAGTTAAACAAAATTTATGCAAGGACTAAAAACATATCTAACCCAACTTTTTATAAATCACATAGGGCCTAAGCCTGAAGCCAACTCATTCTGAGTTAACTTACATATTCCCATAATTTGGAAGTATTGTTGCACACTATTCATACTCAGTTATAAATATGTCCATCAATCATATGCAGTTTACTGCTGGGGACAGGGATATACCTCTCTGGTTCCTCGCTCCTCTTTGCAAGCATTAATGTCAAGAATACGGGAACCATTGCTGCAAACAAGTGCTTGAGTGTATGACCGCTGACAATATGATTAGTCCATTTGTAGACAACGTCATCAGTAGCCTCTAACACCTTAGCTAGAAGATAAAATCCTGCAAAGAATTCACAGAAAATCTAAGAATAAGACTGATGGATGTTTTTAGTTAATTTCAAGATGAAATAATACCGTAATACAAATACAAACCTGCAGCCCATAGCCAATAAGTTGAGTGAGTGTACATTGGCGGCATCAAAATAGCCATGACTGGAATTGCAATGATTGGTACAAATTGGACCAAAGCATACGGACGGAGGTCATCAAAGAATCTGGAGTAAATACAAGAAAAGGGTAATTATTTCATGAGTTAAAATTCAGTTGAATGATCGAGTACTTACATTTAACCCTAGATGAATACCACATAAATGAATAATAACATTAAGGGTCATGCTAACAAGTGTTCTAAAGGCACTAGTTAAGAAAGCAAAATGTAGAAGTTTCGTATTGGAAAGAACAATTTTCAACATAATATTTATGTGTTTCCTTAACAAGTGCCCTAAGGACACTCTTTCACACTTTCCTATCATTAAAAAGGTTAAAGGACTATTCTAACTTCTGGCCTTCTGATTCTCTAAACTATAAATGGAAAATAAATTTGCAGATTTCAGTGAGTTTTATGCTTATATATAGAGAGAATAAAAGTCTTCACTTATTGTTGTAAAAGAAGGAAATGAGCCAATCGAGAGGTTAAAAAATTAAAAACAAATAGGCTTTTTATCAATAACCGAACTTCGAATAACAATATAAGATAAACCAATGAAATATTATGCACAAAACAAAAATAAACAAATAAAAGACAGTGAGCTTGCCTCCAATACGCAATGCTAACTACACCAGCCAAAACAAGAGGTATAATTGAAATCATTCCTTTCCTCTCGTCAATCCTCTCAATGATGAAAATCGCAACGATCGACGTAAAAGCAACGGTCATCTGAAAAATAAACAGATTAGGAATTAAAATTCACAGAGAACAAAAAAAGGGAAAAGGGTATTAATTTAACGTCATAAACAATGCGTTTTGATTATTGATTCATATATAATAAAGTTCATTCAGAAATAGAAGGCAGACGATTAATTTAGCAAGGTGAAATTGCTTCTATAACTTCAACTATAGAAGAAAAAAAAACTCACAGGTAACCTATCCCACACAAGTCTAGCATCATCCGGCTTGAGATGATAATACGAAGATCCAACTGCAACAGCAGCCACACCAACATAGAAACATGTCCAGCCCCAAAGTTCACCTTGCAAACTTTATGGCATGAAAATTCGTCAACATCATCCATAATAACAAGATCAAAACAACATAATAACCTATCAAGCACATACACCCCAAACACAACCCCGACACTGACACAGTTACACCAGTAATAATTTTAAAAAAATTATAAATTAAATATAATAACAGGTGCCGGTGCATGTGTTCGACTCAGACACAAAGAGACAGTGAAAAATGAGTGTACCTGAGCTTAAAATAATTTCCATGATGACAAAGTACAAGTCCAATGAGACCAATAATGAGAAAAGGAAAATTGGATATCACATCAAGTGCATTGGGAATACCTAAAAATCAAATCAAAAAACAATTAACTGAAAATCATGAAAGATATTACTACTCTATAGCTAAACTGATCTAAAATCATACACAGTAAACCTAATCAAGCTAAGTTCAATCAATAGAAATGAAATTAGGGTTAGTGGTTACCGAAAAAGGTGCGTTGATCGGCGAAATTGTGGTAATCTTGGGACTGGGGAATGGTTGGGGTTACAATCATGAGTACTGTGAAGCAAATGAGAGCTATACCCAAGGTGTAAGCGGTGCGTTTTCTCATTTTTGTTTGATTGATAAAGTTGGAGAGGAAAGTGAAGAAGATCAGATCAGAGACGAGTGAAAATGATGATGGGAACTATGAGGGGAGATGGAATGGGCGTGGATAGTGCGGTAAGGTGCCGTGGCGGTTTGTATATTTGAGAGTTGAATTCAACCACTTCATTACTTAACTAGTAAGATAGCATTCCTCCCACGGGTAAATATATTTGGATTATTTGGATTATGCCTCTCATTTTTCACTTTTCTCATTTTCAAACACTCAAACTCTCCAAACCTCAAAAATCAAACTTTCACAAAATTTGTTTTCTTTCTCTCGAGTTCAGCCGATAACGTCAGCATCAACTATCAACACATTCTAACAACTTCAAAACTTAATTTAATCGGTAAGTTTTTTATTTTTCAAGCTATTTTAGTCGATAAGTTTTTTATTTTTCAAGTTATTTTAGAGTCTTTGTAATAGAGTTATAATTCAATTTTTAGGTGTAGAAATAATTGGATAGTTTTAGAAATATAATTTAGAAACAATGTGTGTGCGGTTTGATGTGTAAAACAGACGATCAAGCCACTAAAATGGGGTTTTTAATCCTCTGCATCAGTGACCAGACGACATTGTTGCGTTTTTGAAGTTTCAGAATCTTACGTAGATTCATCTACAGAAGAATGAAACGTTGGGTCATTCCGTAGATGCACCTATGGAAGAAACCTAGTTTTTGAAACGTAAGGTGCTTCTGTAGATGCATCTACGGAAGAGCAAATATTTTTTCTTTTCTTTTTATAACTACAGAGTATCTAACTCGGTTTTATTTGTATCACAATCCAGACATTATGGCCGACCATCTAGGCCGCATTATACATGGGAGGACTACACAACATGCATCTGTGCGGCGTGAACAGATGCATGTAGTATCACAGGTGACTGATGAAGCTATTGTTCCAAGAGATGTACCTGCTACACCCGTTCCTGTAGGGCCTTCTCCATCTGTTCCTGTAGGGCCTTCTCCATCTGTTCCAGTCGAGGGGCCTTCTCTATCCGTTCCAGTTGAGGGGCCTTCTTCATCTACTACAAGTGTACAAAATTTGATTAGAAAGGGAAAATTTGAAAATGAATGCAATTGATTTGTTATTGTTAGATAGTAGATTAACTATTATTTTCATTATTCATAATATATGTAATAACATTGAGATTATGTATAATTAATATTGTACATAAATAACATGCAAACGAGTAACAAATTGTGTCACTATCCTTATTTGGACAATTAAACTGATCATCTTAAAACTTACATTCATAGCTTTAGGAGACACAACATTATTATGCGTGAGTATTTGCACTATCTGTAAAAGATCCACTATTTCTAGAGCTAAAAAATCAAGTGTCAGAGAAATTGATTGTCACAAAATGTTTTCTCATGCTTGGCCACTTTACTTGAAGCGACTTTGAGAACATATATTGTCCTAAGAGTCGATCTTCCCTAGTCTTGGTTAATCAAGAAATTAACAAGCGTCTTTTTCTTCACAAATACCCAACATGCTTAAATATAACAAATAGGACATCTCTAACCAAGGCATGTCGGCATTTGAATCCCATAAACTCCTTGTAATGAATAATGTGTTCCCAAATGTATCCCAGCATGCCTTGCGACGAATAGAGAAAACTTCATCACAGAGAATCATAAGACAATATTTAAGGATGGTACGATACTCTATTCGAGACATATGTTGGCCCAGACCATCAATAGGGATGGAAAGGAGAAAATCTTGAGCAAGTGCTGCTTGTAAACAATCAAAAAATGTTTTTTTGCCTTCTGGTCATCTCAAACTTTACAACCATGTTTTGAACACTTTTACTAAAAACGACACTTGTCAAAACATGTTGTGCTTTAAGAGGGACGATGTCCTTTATAGTAAAACTGCTTAAGTCAAAATATGAAATCACAACACTAAGATCCTCCAAAGCTCTATCAAAATTAGGTTCCATACCATATATCTCACCGTCTCTCAATATTTGATCCCATAACATCCAAATTTAGGCCCTAGAAGCCACAATGTGGACGAGGTTGATGTAAGATAATGTAATACATGTCTTTCTCATTTACATCATATATATATATATATATATATATATATATATATATATATATATATATATATATATACGACGTATCATATAAGAATGATATTTTTATATGAGAATGAATCTGAACCATTGAATTTTAAAATAAATGGTAGAGATTTTGTCAATTTTTTTTCTCTCCTCCATAATTAAAATAAATTATGGAGAGAGAAAAAAACTATGACATATAATCTCAACCATTTTTTTTAAATCTAACGGTTCAGATTCATTCTCACATTCTCATAAGACATGTCATATGAAACGTATGGTCAACAATATAATTATGATACAACATAATTATCGGAAAGTAATAATGATAAATTATTACAAAATATTATATTCTATCACACCCCTGCAGTCGAAGCAAAAGATTTATGTATGTTTAGACTTGTCCATAAATTATCAAGGAGAATGTGAGTAAGCTCTTTGGTGAAAATGTCAGCAATCTGATGTCGGGATGGGACACGAAGAACTCGTGTTTGACCACAAGCTAATTTTTCTCGAACAAAATGAATGTCCATCTCAATATGCTTGGTACGCTGATGTTGCACATGATTACAAAAGAGATAAACAACACTAATATTGTCACAATACACCAAAGTGGCGTGAGGAATAGGAAAATATAACTCCATAAGAAGATTGTGAATCCAACTTGACTCATATACAAAATTAGCAACACCTCTAAATTCATGTTCAGCACTAGAACGAGAGATAGTGGGTTGCCTTTTGAAATACCAAGAGATGAGGTTATCGGTTAAAAAAACATTGTAGCCAGATGTGGAGCGTGTGGTGTTTGGACATCCACTCCAATCAAAGTAAGTGTAGGAGATAAGTTGTGTGATAGGGGTTGGTGATAAATGTAATCCAAATTATATTGTACCCCGTCCATAGCGTAAAATGTGATTGAGAGCAAGCATTTGTTCTATCTGAGGTGCATGCATGTGAAAACAAACTTATTAAACTACATATGATATGTCAGGTCGAGTAAATGTGACATATTGTAAAGCCCCTGCAAGACTCTAATACAGAGATGGATCATCATGAGGCATGTCATATGAGGTGCTAAATTTCTTATTGGTGTTAACAAGAGTGGCAAATGGTTTTCAAGATTCCATGCCAGCACGTTCAACGATCTTTGAGGCATAAGTGCTTTGATTTAGAAAGATGCCACTAGGATGAAGAGAAACAACAATACCTAAAAAATAACTCGAGGGACTCAAATCCTTCATTGCAAACTCATATGCTAAGAATGAAATAATTGATTTGCGAAGGGCATGGATAGAGTCGTCCACATAAAAAGAATGTGGGCCATATCAGAACTTTGCTACATCAGTAACTGGTTTGATGTGCTATGGTGGAAATCAATGGCAGAGACATAAGCAGCAAAAATGTTGGTATCATGCTCTGGGTGTTTGCATGAGACCGTGAAATGACTTATTCAGACGATAGACATAATCTAAATGACGAGGATCGTGGAAACCCAATTACTGATGCATGTAGACAGTCTCGTGGAGATCGTCATGTAAAAATGTATTATGTACATTCAGTTGATGAATGAGCCAAGATTCTGAAAGAGCAACGGTGAACATTGTGCGAATAGTTGGTTTCACCACGAGGCTTAAAGTTTCATCACAATCCACACCTACAACCTTTGACCTTCCATTAACTACAAGACGAGCCTTATAACTCTCAAAGGAGCCATCCGAATTTTTCTTATGCATAAAATTCACATAGATCATATAATATTAGCATCATGTGGACGAGAAACAAAATCTCACGTCTTATTTCTAATAAAAGCATCAAATCCAGATTACATTACAAATTTCCAATTCTGATTAAATAAAACTAGTTTGATACCTTTAAAAACGAGAGAGATGGTTTGGTCAGGTTGGAGTAAATATTTTGAATTCCATTAATTTTCGTAGGGTTTAAATATATTAAGCCCCTTGTCATTATAGCGAGTTTTGGTTTGGGCCCCCTTAAGTTTATTTTTTATTTTTTTTACTAAAGGCCCCTTATAAAACATAAATCCTAGATTTACCACACTCTTTTATCCTATTTGCTGACTGGGCTTTGACCAAATTGATGATGTGGCACGATGTTGTATAAGAAGCATATATCTTCTTCAAATACGATTCTATGGTTTTTTCTTCTTGGCATCTTTTCTGGAAAATAATCCTCATTCATTAACAATAATCTTAATCCATTAATCAGATTTCATGGTTATTAACAGACCAAATTAATACTAATTTAGAAATTAAAAGAGGGAAACAATTAGGGTTCACAAAGTGGCTATTCACCTCTAAAATTTTTCTCCCTCTTCAAACTACTCGGCGGCAACGGAGAGCTCATGTTCTCTCTTCTCCGACGTAATTTTCCTCGTCTCAATCTCATTTGCAGATCAGACCTCCACCATAACCGCTCTGGCCACTGAGAATCGAAACACAAAAACCAAAACTAGTTCCCTCTCATCTCTGGTTCTCTAAACTCTCATTTTCGGTTCTCTGACGAGTTCTACGATCCTAATCTCATAACAATTTCACTTTTGATCTCTTGCTCAACCACCACGAAGCATAAGTCGTAAATGGTGAAGGGGAAGAATGGCTCACCGACGGGAAAAACGTCTGGTACTTCGGTTTTGACGGAGATGTTAAGAAGACCGGAGAAGGTGTTCAAGAAGCGGTAATTTCCACTTGTTCGTTCTTGTTTTCGTTTTCTCCGTTTTCGATTTGATATTCTCCTTTTGCGTTTCTGTATTTTTGATGCGTTGTTTTTGTTATTTGCAGATGGAGATTTGGATGACAACTGGTGTGAGGAAGTTGTTGTTACGGTGATGCTGGGGTTGAAGTTGAGGTGATGCGATTGAGAATGATGATTGAATCATGTTGAAGCTCAATGATGTTGAAGCCTAATTCGGAGAGAGAGATGGAGTGAAATTTTCTGTTTCAGATTGTTTATGCGGATTTGGGGCTTAATTATGAAAGAGGTTGGTGATGAATTGATAGTGATTGAGATTGAAGAATTCTGGAGATGAAGAGGTGAGGTTGTGGAGATTGTTAGATTCTGAAGATGAATTGAAATTTTTTGTTTCAGCTTGTTAATAACTTGTCCCAGTCATAAAAAAAATGCCATCGTGGCCACTACTATAATACCCAGTCAGCATCTGTGGTATTGGAGTGTGGTAAATCTAAAATTTGTGTTTTATAAGAGGCCTTTAGTAAATTTTTTTTCTAGAAAGTTCAAATTAAAACTCGCTATAAAGACAAGGGCTTAATATATTTAAACAATTTTTTTTCTATACCAAAATATCCCCCGATACAATTGCTGAAATTGATTTTTCCCCCAACCATATATGTTTCTCTAGACAAAATAATCAAAAGACTTAAATAAGTAAGATTTATGCCATTTTTGTGCCACATGTATTGTACTAGTTTAGTAGTGTACTAGTAAAGGACCCGTGCATTCGCACGGGTCACGCAAAGTCGATTTAAACAATAAATAAATATATAATGATGGTTAATAAATATATATAAAAGATACACAAATTAAAAATAAAAAACATTTGAAATTATAATTGTCAAATAAATATTAATTTAATCTAGTTAGAAATATATACTTTAGTAGAAAAAATAAATAAAATAATTAAGTAGTCATCTACCCGTGCGTTTGCACACATCATACAATATAGTTATAATCTATCGTGAGTAGTCATCTACCCGTGCGTTCGCACATATTGCACAATATTATAAATAATAAATAAATATAATATATGTGATTATATTTATTTGATTTGGTAACAGGTACCAAACTTTTTGTCCAAATTTTGTTTATTGTCACTCATACCCCTATCTTAATATAAGCATTTGAAATCTTTTTACTTATTTTAAATAAAAATTTCAATATATTTAATAGATTTATTTTTTCAAAAATATCAGTTATAGGTTAATATGTACATATAAAAAATAAAGGAAATAATTAAGTATTTATCTATCACAGTTGTAAATAAATATAATATAATGATGGTTAAAAATGTAAATAAAATATATACACATTAAGTAGCTTTGTCCCGTAGCTTTGTCCCGTCGAAAAATAAAGAAAAATAAAGAAAATAATTAAGAAATCATTTACCCGTGCGTTCACACGGTTCATACAATGTTATTATAAATAGTAAATTAATATAATATAGCGATGGTTAAAAATGTATATAAAATACAAAAAGAATAACAATTTTTTTATATAAGAAATTATGTATTCATCAATCATAATTGTCTGATGTTAAATGTAATTTTATAAGTAGTTTCGGTCAATCGAAAAATGTATGTTTTTCATAAGAAATTTATGTATTTATACATCATAATTGTATCATGTTTTTTTTGTAAATAAAAAATATTAATAGCAATTTTTTTTAGTATAAATATTAAATTTATCATAAAAAATTGCTAACATTTTTTTGATAATTGAAGTTTTTAATATCTTTTATTATACTTTAATAGTATATTTAATTATAATTAATATATTATATATATTTTTAAAAATAACATAAAAAAATAAATAATGTTCATAGATAAAACTATATTTAATATTATTATATAGTATTATTAGTAGTTTAGATTAATGAAGCAATTCTGACAATAAGTTAATTATTTTATTTATTGATCAATAAATAATTCATTAAAATATATAATTATTTGGTAATTATTTAATTATTTGATTTATTGATCAATAAATAATTCATTCAAATAAAAAAAATTAAACAACAACATTGATTATAATAAATAATAAAATTAAATGATTATATTGGTCGTTAAAAATTTATTCATTCTATAATTTTGATTATATAATTTTCTAGGTCTCCAATTATCTCAAGGTACTAAGGTACTTCAAGGTACTAAGGTACTGTATGGAAGGTAGAGATAAATATATTCTAATTAAAAAAGATGATTAATATTTTATTGAAAAAAATTAGTTATTTTGTTAATAAATAAATATTAAAAATATTCATTTCATTGATATAACTTCAAATAAAAAAAATTAAACAACAACAATGATTATGATAAAATAATAAAATTAAATGATTAATATTGGACGAAGCTAACAAACTGTAGTGAATAAATAAATGTAGGCCAAACGAAACAATAATCCGTTGATATCTGAATGGATGCTTGATAAGCAAGAGTATAGCAATTTTTGAATAACAAATGAAGGGAAGGTGATTAATATGATTGCATATATAGAACCACAATGAAAGAGAATAGTGAAATATTGTAAATAGGAAAATTAAAAAAATTGTAACATAACACAATCCAATTGGATTGAAAATCGTTGAAGCATCTTGGAATTTGAAGATTTTACGGTAAAAAGAGGTGTGTAGTATTTCCCAAGAAGTTGTGGAGGCAGCTCATAATGAATTTGGTTTTATCAATACGTTAATGAATGGTTTGCCATAAATAAAATTATTAAAATAGGCTTTTTAGTAAAAGGTATAATAGGTTTTTTTAGTAAAACTTATAATAGGTAATTATGGTACTACCTCTTAATGATTACTTCGAAAATAAATATACTATCTTAAAATTTAAGAAATTTTATATTATATGCTTTTTATATATTTTACCTGTAACATATTAGTTGACAATGACATAGTATATTTTTATTTGTAATTGAATTTGGGAAAAAAATAAAATTTATGTAATTGAAATGAATATTATAATTAAAAAAATTATTTAATATTATATTAAATAATTATTTCTCTTAATTTTTTTACAAATAAGATAGTTATTTTATAATAAAGAGTAAGTTTTTAAAAAATGGACTCTCTCTTCATATATATTTTAGAATATTTTTTTTTAAAAATAAGATGGTTATTTCATAAATAGATTGTTTTATCATTTTTTTAAAGATAAATTTTGTTTATTTAGGTCTCATTTACCATTACTCATAAATTTATTATGGGTATAATGAATTTATTACAATAAATATATTTATTATAATAAGTATATTTACCATTACCCATATTAAAAGTAGACTAATATAATTTTATAATTAGTATTAAACAAAAAAACTATACTGACAAATAGAATAAAAAGATATGACACAAAAGAATCTCACTCTATTTAATACAAAATAACTATATTATTATTGGCCCCATATCACATAGGTAAATAATATTATAATAGTAGTTATTATAATAGTAGATGAATAATTTCTTAAAAAACAGTAACAATTGCAAATATTAAAAAAGACTGATTAATTATTATCACCTAAAACTACATATTCACAATGATATTTTCTTACAATTTTCTATAAAATGAATTTAGCCTTGTTGATACAACTAATAATTACCTACAATTACCTATAAAATGAATTATTATCACCTAAACTCAATCACAACTAATTAAAAAAGACGATTAATTATTATCACCTACAACTAATACCTACTTCTATTGGGTTCTTTGAAGGGCATGAATTGATTTATTATAGCAACCAATTAATAGATTTATTATAAATGCTCTCATTTTTTGTGAGTATCATAGGTTATGTGATAGTTAAAAATAAATATATTTTCTTTTCTTAAATAAATATTATAATTACAATTATAATTACAATTACTAAAAGTTCAGATTTTAATTTGCATATATATAGTATTAAGTTATTATGTCAAATTACAAATATTATTTTATAATTCATTAGTTATTATTATTATTGATGATGATCGATTTGATTATACCATGGTCTCAAAATTTGGTTGTTTTGTAATTTAGAGAGTTGTGTTGAAAACATATTAACTTAAATATATTTAGTCTTCCTATCACAATATAGCCATAATAAATAAAAAATAAAATAAAGATAATAATAATTTGAAGGGTTGTGAATGTAAGGGTTTGTTTGGTTCAGATGAGGGGGAGGGGAGGGGAGGGATTTTAATGGAGGGGAGGGAAGGGGAGGGGAGGCGAGGGATTTTTTGTAATTATAAATATGTTTGGTTCAAAAGAGGGGAGGGGAGGGAAGGGATTCGGTTTAAAAATATGTTTGGTTCACGAGGGGAGGGCAGAGATTTTAATAATAATTTACAATTTTATCCTTATAATTTTATATAAGTGATATGATATTCAATTGTAAAAATTTCATAAATATTTTTTTGAAAATAATATTTGTATAACTGAGTGATTAAAAAGTCATAACTTATCGCATAATATTAAAAAAATTGAGTACACTTGATTCGTATTATAACTCTTGACACAAAATAAACTATGCGTTGATAACAACTTTTGAATACATAAAATAAATTATAATAAAAAAAATTATAGTAGTTATAATTTTATTAGATAAAAAAATAAAAAATAATTTGAAGGTGAAGAATAATTATAATAAGTTGATGGACCAATAGAGAAAAAATCACAAAAAGAAAAGTAGGAACATGAAAGAAAATAATATTTTTAAATAATAAAATAAAATTGAGGATATTTTAGTAAATATATTAATTTAATTAATATTAAAACTCAGATCCCATCCCCTCCCCTCCAAATCCCTCCGATTCGGGGGAACGCAAAAAGTGTCATTTGGAGGGATTTTGCTCCCCTCCCCTCCCCTCCCCTCCTAAAAATTGAACCAAACACATTTCATTTTAAATATTCCCTCCCCTCCCCTCGCTCTACCTCGAACCAAACACACCCTAAGAGAATGATTGCAAAATGGCGTTGGAATTGGTTTATGCACATGAAACGTGAGGGTGAGCCGCCAAAAACGCATTGGAAGTGGAATAGTTCAATATTTTTTTACTAATATTTTTTTCACGTGAATAACAACAATGAGTGTATCAATTGTAATTGCCCTCATTAAATGTGATATTTCAAACTTCTCAATTATCAATAGTTATTGTATTTTATTATTTTGATTATTTTAGTTTAATTATTTAAAACTACTAATGGGAAATATAATAATTAAAATTAAGAATAATTATCTATAATCAACTAAATACAACTTCTAGATAATAACAAATTCTACATGTTTTCACATAGACAAATTATAAACTTCAAAATAAAATAAGAAAATAAATAATAGTGAAAACTACTCAAGACAAAATTGAATTGAATAGTAAGAAATTAATCAATTGTATAAAAAAATAATTATTAATTAAAATTATTAAAGTATTATTAATTAATAAATTAATAAAGTAAATTAAAATTATTAAGTATTATAGGTAATGCATATCCAATTATGAAAGTCAAAACTACATGCAGTTTTCAATGAACTTATAGCATTATAGATGAAATTATGAAATTATTCTTACCAAGATCTTTTGGCTTAAGTGTTATATGTAGATTAAAGGATAACGCATGTGTGTTGGAAATTGTAAGCAATAGTTGTTTCATATGAATAGTAATAATAGTGCATGCAAAAGAAACGGCTGACACGTTTTTCCTAGGCTAGCCATACCATAGCATTACTGCATAGATCTCAATGTAATACCAAATCAACAAAATATCTTTAACCAACTTTGTAAGCAACATATCAATATAATTATTTAGAATGAATTGGAACTGCTGGAACTGAGAAAGGGAGGGAATTAACAGGAAATTAGGACTTTATTAAATTAGAAATGCAAAAAAACTTAAATAATCTAATATTTTCAATACAAAAAATTATAAGATAAAAAAGAGAAACAAAGATAGAATGACATAGTAGTGAAAATCATATATCTCACCAAAAAAATAAATAAACAATTAAATCATTCTACTTGTGTGTATATCAAACAGATTAATTGAAAAACAATCTGGAGTGATATAAACAAAAACCACAATGCTCCCCTCCTGATTCAAAAACTATTTTCTGTCAAAAAAAATAATCAAACCTTTAGCAAACACCACTATATAAAGTCCAACTCTTTCCTTAAAAAAAACCATAACTTTTTTAAACAATGTCTACAGAGGAAAAACATACGGGTAACAATCAATTTTGAAAAATATAAGTTATTTTGGAACTCAAAAATCTTATAAAAAATGTTAATTTAAAATAAAATAATATATATGTATTGGAAACGATAAAGTAGAAATAAATCAAATTATTAATTAAAATCAAATAGCTTAAATAGGGTGATATTTCATACATATATTATTAAACTCACATTAATACTAATTCAAATTACTCCAGGAGAACACTTACTCCAAGATTCAACTCAATTTGAATTAAGAATATTATTGTTGCAATAATTACATAATTGTGCAATATTGATTAATATTAATATATATTATTCACTTGAAATATATAATAGAAATAAATGTAATAATAATAATAGTAATAAAAATTCTTATATTAATATAAATAAAAATTCTATTTTTAAATTATTTAATTATGAAATTATATATGCAAAAATATATTATGCATCTATTTTCTTATAAGTATTTAGTGCATACTAAAATAAATCAAATAAAAATAAATTTGAGTTTTTCATTAATAAATTGTGTTTTCGATACATCATAATTGTCTCATGTTTTTGGTTGAAACAAATATTATATCAACTTTTAGTATAAATGTTACCATCTAAATTCACCTATTTAAAAAGCATAGATTTCTTTTTAAATAATTTATTATTATCGTTTTTCATTTTATAAGTTATTTGTTTATTATTTTTGTATTTTATTAATATTTAAAAAAAATCAAAAATGGTAATGATTACTAAAAAATCATAATAATTAATAGTTTATAAAAAAATTTAATGCTATTTACAACCTTTAAAGGTAGTGAAAATATGCCAATTATGCTACTTAGGAAGACACGGCACTACTATCATCCCTTAAATATATGTATCAATTTTAAAAACTCCAAAATTAAATACTATTAATAATAATAATAATCCATTTACATTAGAAAATGCAAAGAATCTTGATATCAATAATTACAGTTAATTTTGAATTCTGAGGTAAGGAATCGCTTACCAATGTAAAATTTGCAAATGAAATATTTTTTTTTGGAACTTGATAAATACTATCTATTATTTGTTTCGGAAAAAACATGTTAAAGAAAATATTAAAAATATTCCAAAATTTAAATCAATTTGAATTAAGAAAATTAATGTTGTGATAATTACATAATCGCGCAATATTAATCACATGAAATTACATTTATATTACAAAAATAAATACAAAAAGTATAAGAATAAGCAATACTACATATTTTCACAAAATACCATTCTTTTATTTATTTATGTTTTTATGAAATCTCTATTAAAAATCACTTAAAATAATCAGAAATAATATCTTAATAAAAAAAGTATAAACTAATAACATGCTCTCATTTATGTGAAAACAAATAATTCCTCTTCTTTCAAAATCTTCCATCTTCCATTCCACCTGTATATTACTGTATATTAATACCTGTAAAAAAACAATAATAAAAAATTGACATGTTAAATGAGTGAAAATAATGAAGATCTTTTATAAAAAGATTAGAAAATAAAACATACTATAATTAAATAAAATGTAATTATACAATAAAAAAATTAAATTAATGGAAAAAAAAAAGTAGCATTGGTGCCATTTTAGATTATAGTGTGCCTGATTATATTCATTTAGATGGTTAAAGTACACTTCTTCTATCATTACACAACAACATAGACAAAGTTTTTGCTTCTAATTTTTTAAACCAAAAAGAATATCGGAAAAATGGTGTTTATTTGCTTTCTCTTACGCTAATTTATTTGTTTTTCCTCAAAAACTCCCAAAGCTTCCTTTCTCATCCCAAAATAACGCAATGAAAAAATAAATTTCTGCAAAATCAAAAACCAATCATCACGGTTACATTCTCCATTTTTTTATGAAATCAAACCCAGAAATTTAAAGCTTGAATCAGTAATAAAAAAAATGAAAAGGGGAAGAACAGAAACCTTCATCGGCGACTTTAAATGGCGACAATGTTGGACCTGCGGATCTGAGCGGCGGAAGGGATGTGCGACACGGTTGTAGACGGCGGCAGTTGATGTAGACTGAGCAACTTCTAAAAAATAAAATACCAAGAATTCATTATTATGAAAAATCAATAAAAAAAAGCAGATTATTGATAAAAAAAAGCTAGAGATGAAAAAATAATGAGGTAAAGGAAGATGAAAAGAAACCCTCTGTTTGATATAAAAGAGAGTTAGATATATTTGATTAAGAGAATGAATTTAAAGATGGAGGAAAGGAATTGGAAAGAGTTGTGGTTCAAATTCGTGATATTTCAAATGCTTGGAATATTGGAAGGAACCGTTGAAGAGAATGATAGACAACTTTGTTGAAGAGAATAAATTTATAGATGGAGAGAAAGAATTTGAAGAGACTGTAATGGGTTGTAATTTAGGGTTTGCAGGTTGAAATCAAAAGCCATAATATATAGAAATCATTGACAGAAAGTTACAGGGTTTTTCAGAAACCAAAGTTAAAAAGCGTGGAAGAGGTTTTACTGTATTCAAGAAAGTTTTCCACAATTCCAATACAAAGCTATCGCGACAGTATTAATGATGTAAAAGAAAATGGACAATTGAAAGGTTATTAAATGATGAAAAAATTTATTCATTAATGAAAGTATTAAAGGAGATACAATTACCGCTATGTCCCCGAATATCACCTTCAAATTGGTGATTATAGGGATATTGAAAGAATTTCATATGTCATGTACTTTGTTATATTAAAAGTAGATACACCAACGGCACGAGAGAGTAGTAATAACAGTATATTAATACAAAACTTTACCAAAACCAAAACCCTGTTTTGCGGCAACAGTATAATCAACCGAGTATAAAACCTTACTCTACCACCAAACTCTTCCTAGTGTGTATTCAAAGCAAAACCCTCACACAGAGACATACGATGGCGCAGTCTCTGGAGCTTCTGCTGATTCAGTTTCTGATGCCGGACAACGACGCTCGCCGTCAAGCCGAAGACCAAATCAAACGCCTCGCTAAAGATCCTCAAGTCGTTCCCGCTCTCATTCTCCACTTACGCACCGCCAAAACCCCTAACGTCCGCCAACTCGCCGCCGTTCTCCTCCGTAAAAAAATCACCGGTCATTGGTCCAAACTCTCTCCTCACGATAAACAACTCGTCAAAGATTCACTCATTCAAAGCATCACGCTAGAACACAGGTTCATTGCTTCATTCCTCAACTACAACATCTCTTAATCACTTAATTTCACACAATTTCACTTAATCAATCAATTAATCACTTAATTAATTAATTAATTAATCTTGTTAATTGCAGTCCTCCTGTTCGAAAAGCGAGCGCGAATGTTGTCAGCATTGTTGCGAAGTACGCCGTTCCGTCCGGTGAGTGGCCGGAGTTATTTCCGTTTCTCTTTCATAGTAGTCAGAGTCCTCAAGAGGATCAACGTGAAGTAAGTTACAATCTTCAAATTCACTTAATTGTAGATGTATTGTAGTTAGATTAGAACAACTATGTAGGTTTGATTTTACTCGAATATTTCATTATTTGATGTTGCTATGTGAAATCTGGAATATAATTTGACCTAGTTTTGTTGATTTTGGAATGTTGTTAGGTGGCATTGATTCTGTTTAGCTCGTTAACGGAAACAATTGGGAATGCTTTTCGGCCGCATTTCGCGGATCTGCAAGCTTTATTACTTAAGTGTTTGCAGGATGAGACTAGCAACCGGGTTCGAGTTGCTGCTCTCAAGTAAGTGTATATGCGTACGAACTTGAAAGAAATGATTTATTAGAGTTTTTTCTTTTTGCTTATGGAAAACTGTGCTAAATTTTGCCAGGGCAGTGGGATCTTTTATGGAATTCACTCATGATGGGGATGAAGTGGTAAGTGTGTCAGTGTTGTTCATGCGATAGAAATATTTCTTGTTTCTGTTAAATGTATCGTATTTTTTTCTTCTTGGTAGTAAGCTATGTGCATTTCATTGCCAGCTGGTATTTGGTGAAGGATTTTGATTTTAGCTATCTTAAGTTCACAATTCAGAAATTTCAATATGCAACTATTAGGAACTAAAAAAAAAAAGAGATAGAAAATGATAGGAAGAGCCAAAATGTTAGAGTTGTGTTATTGAAATCTCAATAAAAAATGCAAATGAATGTCCAACAAGGGTTTTCCCTTCACAAAAGATCTCTTCTTTCACTTTAAAGTTGTCAAATGTACTGGATGACTCTCCCTTGTCCGGTTTCCCCCTTTTTTATATCTAACCAACCACCTCTAACTGTTCTACTAATGGGCTAGCTAACAGAAAGAACAATAGTCCTTGTTTTATCTGAAGCTATCATAGTGACACATTGGTAGAATTGAATTAATTTATTTATTGCAATCAACTCGCTTTATAGAACTCTTAGAATATAAGAATATATCTGTATACTCTAACAACTAATAAGAACCATTAGAAAAAAGGTAAAAGGAAGGAGAATAAGAAGAGCGAACAATGCTTAACAAATTCAACTCTTCCAGGAAAATTTGTATTAAATTTGAAATATCAAAAACTCCTTGCTAATCAAGGAATTGTCATAGGACCTCGAGAAGTATGTTGATACATGATGTTTATTAGGAGTTTTCTTTATTATGAGCGGCTTCTTTGACAATCAGCATTTTTAGGAATTTAATTTACTTTGTTGGTGTTAGTGACAATGTTATGTGTTGATATTTGTAAATATATAGTGTTAATAATATTTGTATATAGAATAGTCCCACATCGACTATATCATGCACTTAGCTGTAATCTCTCTCTATATATAATAAAGTCTCCGTAGTGCTTTATAAATAAAACACGGTTTATTCAAATGTCTCTTAGTCTCTCGTATTTCAACATGGTATCTAGAGTCTATTGAGAGACAACTCTTTACCGTGCTTTACCCAGTTGACCCACTGTCTTCTGGTGAGAAGTTTTTGGCTAATCATGTCATAACTCCGGTTTGCCTTCCATACACTGCTGTGACTCATTCCGGCATCCGTTTTCGAATATCTCCGGTCACCATCGGACTGCTGCCGCCATACGCTGTTGCCGCTATTGTTTCTGGCGACCTTCCGGCAAACTAACCCTACCGGCAGAAACGCCTCCTCCGATCCAGCCGATCTCGACGATTTTTCCATCGCCGCACTCGCCTCCGTGCAACTGTTTCAGATCTGATACTCATGGCTACTCCTCAGAACTTTACGCCAAACTACAATGATTTTCTCAGGTGGTATCAAAATTATCAGAACTCGGATTCTACTGCTTCGGTTGCACACACTGGTAACTCATCCGCTTGCCTCTCTTAATCATCTTCTCTTGGACCTTGGGTTCTTGATTCTGGTGCGTCTAATCATGTTACTGGTAATAAAAATCTTTTCACTTCCCTCTCTACCTCGGGTTTCTTACCTATGAATCGTTATTCGTTTCTTAGACAATCAGCATTTTTAGGAATTTAACTTAACTTACAGGGTCTCAGTGACAAATTGTTGTGCTCACTGTTCAATATTTTGCACCAGCTTGATCTTTAGTAATTTTTTAAATAAAACACAGCATGTGCTATCTGAAATAACTTCTCACCCAGCAATAATTTTTTTTCATGATGTTAAATATCATAGGTGGTATTAGTAAGTCAACAGTGATGCTTTATTATCCATTGCATTCAAACTACAATGAAATCAGTTAGAGGCTTGTAATCAACTTTTCAGTTAAGCATATTGCTTCTTATATTGTTGTGTTTAATTCAAGTTTTGCTTACTTAAATTTTATCACATACAGATTAGGTTTCGTGAATTTATTCCAAGCATCTTACATGTATCAAGACAGTGCCTTGCCGCTGGAGAAGAAGATGTTGCCATAATTGCTTTTGAAATTTTTGATGAGTTGATTGAATCTCCTGCACCTCTTCTTGGAGATTCAGTCAAATCCATAGTACAGTTCTCGCTTGAGGTTTGCTCAACTCAAACTTTGGAGTCTAACACACGCCATCAGGTTGGTTTGGATCATAAAGCATATGGCCATGGCTTTTTATACTCTTGCTTTCAAAATTGTTTTGCTCACTAACTTAATGTTACTGGCTTTATCTAACAGGCAATTCAGATTATTTCTTGGTTGGCAAAGTACAAGTCCAATATTTTGAAAAAGCATAAGCTGATCATCCCTATCTTACATGTTTTATGTCCTTTGCTTGCTGAATCAACCAATGAAGACGAAGATGATGATCTTGCACCTGATCGAGCTGCTGCAGAAGTTATTGATACAATGGCTTTGAACATCCCAAAGCATGTTTTCCCACCTGTTCTTGAATTTGCTTCTGTAAGCTATCAAAATGCAAACCCAAAGTTTCGAGAAGCAGCCGTTACTGCATTGGGTGTCATTTCTGAAGGTTGTTTGGAACTCATGAAACAAAATCTGGAGCCTATTCTACATATTGTCCTTACAGCTCTGCGGGATCCTGAACAAATGGTCAGAGGAGCAGCTTCCTTTGCTTTGGGTCAATTTGCCGAGTACTTACAGCCTGAAATCGTGTCCCATTATGAGAGTGTCCTTCCCTGCATTTTAAATGCTCTTGATGATGCATCTGATGAAGTGAAGGTATACATTTGAAGATGGGAATGGTTTATCAATATAATTGAATAATAGATGATCTGCTACTACCAAAACAAATGTTTGCACTTAAAGAGCATTGCATTTAATTTGTGCAGGAAAAGTCATACTATGCTTTGGCTGCTTTTTGTGAGAACATGGGTCATGAAATCCTTCCCTTTCTAGATTCGTTAATGGCAAGGCTTTTAGCATCTCTCCAAAACAGTTCTCGCATTTTAAAAGAAACATGCATGGTATGGGGAGGATTCTGTTTGCTGTAAAGATTTCTATAATTACGATGAAACATCTTTTAAGTACTTATTATGATATTTAAATCTATACTTTCCTCCTGGACACCCTTGCAGTCTGCTATTGGTTCTATTGCTTCTGCTGCAGAGCAAGCTTTCTTTCCTTATGCTGAAAGGGTTTTAGAGTTGATGAAAAACTTCATGGTGCTAACTAATGATGAGGATCTCCGTTCACGTGCAAGAGCAACAGAACTAGTTGGAATGGTTGCAATGTCTATCGGGAAAACGAGAATGGAACCAATATTACCTCCTTATATAGAAGCTGCAATTTCTGTAATTACCTTTACACTTAACACTTGCTGATTTTGCATTTGACCTTCTTACTGGAATAATTTGATTTCTTGTTATTTTTAGGGGTTTGGTTTGGAGTATAGTGAGCTTCGGGAGTACACTCATGGATTCTTCAGCAATATTGCTGAGATTTTGGGCGACAGTTTCGCACAGGTCTGTTTATATTGACTAATGTATTTCTTATATCATGCTTACTCTTACTAGTGAAATTTGTATTTGTAAACAGAATCTTCCTCATGTTGTGCCTCTTACATTTATATTGACTTAATGTAATTCCTATATCATGCTTACTCTGACTAGTGAAATTTTTTAATTGTAAACAGTATCTTCCTCATGTCGTGCCTCTTGCATTTTCCTCCTGCAATCTTGATGATGGCTCTGCTATTGACATTGATGATTGCGATGATGAAGTTGCCAATGGATTTGAAGGAGTTTCATCTGACGATGAAGCCCATGACGAACCAAGGGTTCGTAATATAAGTATTAGAACTGGAGTATTGGATGAAAAGGCAGCTGCAACCCAGGCCCTTGGTTTATTTGCACAGTATACAACCATCTCATATGCTCCGTATCCTTTGGCTGGATTACTTTTTGCTTTCTTTTCTAGTTGTTCCTCTATGACAGAAATCAACACAGTTATATTTGATTTCTTAAATCATGCTAAGATATTTGGAGGAGACACTAAGAATCTTGCTTAAACACTCCAGTTATTTTCACGAAGATGTTAGACTTCAGGCAATCACTGGTTTAAAACGTAAGTGGAAATTTCTATCCGATCTTTTTTTAATTATGTTTTGACTATTGTTTTCTGCAGTTTGTTTCATGTTGTTAATGCATGACAGGATTCTTGTACTTATGTAATTGTTTTTGGTTGTTTCAGCATAAAAAATGTGTTTTATCATGTCTAAAATTGTTCTTAATAATGCAGACCCAAGAATCCCATGCCGATACATAAAACCTAGCACTCGAACCATAAAAAAATAATCAGTGGAAGTAAACTGACCGTTCTTCTTGATATTTTACCTTTTTTACTTGCAAGGATTCATATATGCACATATGTCTATGTTATATGTGCTCTCAAATATCTCAGTTTTATTTATTGACTATGTATATATTATAATCATAGAATACTGACGTGTATTTGGTTTTAACTGCAGATACTTTAACTGCGGCCCATGCAATATTCCAAAGCCAAAATGTAAATCCACGCTCCTTTCCTTTTTTTCTCATTTCAGCATTTCCTTTTTCAAAATTCAACATTTGTTTAATTACCATTCTGTTCACGGTCCTTTTTTTATTTTTTATTTTTTATGTTTACCATACTTTAATAGGGTTTTAACTTTTACCATTATATTACAAATATCGCATGCGGGGGAAAGTAACGGAAAGATAGAAAGTGAGAGAAAAGTTTAGACAGAATCTAAGAGTTGCTTGCCGTAAACTTGATCTAAAATTGTCGAATCTAATAGATAAATGCAAATAATTAACTAATGCTAACTAACTATACCAGAATAGCTAACTAGGTAGTGTAGAGTCTTCTCAAAGCATCTAGACAATTGTACCAGCTGAATGCTCTACTAGAAGTCTAGACCAAAAGTTTGACACGTTTCTCATAAACATAGTTTTTTCTAACACACTATCAGTGAGAGTTGCCATTTTGGTTAGTCAACCATTGTTTTGCTTTTCATGATTATCATGTGGTGAGGGCTACCACATAATATGTGACAAAATGTGTTTTCTCTGAATTTATATGTTTGTTCTTTTGTTTTAAGCATTTTTCTAACGTCAAAATGACACTACCCTTACTTTTCAGGAAGGGGCTGCCAAAGCAAAAGAAATTCTTGGTGAGAACATCAATTGGTGTCTGGAAAAGCAATTTTTTAAATTGTGTTATTGTCATCACGAGTTGTTAATTTATCTCTTGTGTCTGATTGATTCTACAGATACTGTGATGAATACTTTCATCAAGACTATGGTTGAAGATGATGACAAGGAAGTGGTTGCTCAAGCTTGCACTAACGTGGCTGACATCATTAGAGATTACGGTTATGCAACTCTAGAGCCATGTAAGCATCTAGTTACCTATCGGCTAATGTTATTTTGCTGAGCTAATGCTAATGTGAGATTTTCTGTTACCAGACTTGCCCAAGCTTGTACATGCAACTTCACTGTTGCTCCAGGAGCAATCTGCTTGTCAGCAGATAGAGTCAGACAGTGAAATTGACGACGAAGATAGTTCACACGATGAAGTTCTTATGGACGCAGTTTCTGATCTTCTTCCTGCCTTTGCGAAGGCCATGGGTGCTCAATTTGCTCCCATTTTTGTAAATCTATTTGATCATTTGATGAAATTTGCGGTGAGTTAGCAACCAAAAAGTTGTACAGTTAGAATGTAGAATTAAATCATAAACTAATGTTCTCACTTTGAAATGCAGAAAGCTTTCCGCCCCCCTCAAGATAGGACCATGGTTGTTGCAGTCCTTGCTGAAGTTGCTCAGAACATGGGTTTTCCTATTGCAGACTATGTGGATGTAATTCTGTATTTCTTTAAATTTTTTTTTTTTTAAATTTTATTTTATAAGTGTTAGCATTCTGAGAATTGTTTTTGTTTAGTAAAATGTGATATTATTTTCTCAGCGAGTAATGCCTACGGTGCTTAAAGAATTATCTTCATCTGATGCGACAAATAGAAGGAACGCCGCATTTTGTGTTGGGGAGTTGTGCAAAAATGGTGGCGATTCAGCTTTGAAGTATCCTGTTCATGCTACCCTACCCATTTGATTGATATACTCTAATCTTTCTATTATTTTAGGTTAGCTTATGGGGGTATATGCTTATATGATTATTTATGTAAATCAATATTAGTGATTTATTCAGTTTTTATGGTCGAATTCCGTATACCTTGCATTTTCTTTAATCCAATACTAGATACTTTGACAACATATTACGCGGGCTTCACCCCTTGTTTGGTGAGTCTGAGCCTGATCATGCAGTGAGGGATAATGCAGCTGGTGCTGTGGCAAAGATGATTATGGTGCACCCTGAGTCTGTTCCTTTAAATCAGGTAGTTTCCTGCATTATTTGTATCACTTCTCCCTCAATTCAATATGAATTTATAAACTTGTAGCATGTTGCACCTCTAATTTTGTTGTTTGTACTTGGTAAATGTTTTCTTATTGGATGTTGTCTACGCACGTCTCGGTTCTATTTTACAGGTTCTTCCTGTTTTCATGAGAGTTCTTCCTTTGAAAGAAGACCAAGAGGAGTCCATGGCTGTCTATAGTTGTGTCTCCGCCCTTATATTCTCATCAAATCCACTGGTAATTGTTTCCTGTTAGAAATTGAGATTCTTTCTTTGTTTTGGTGTTCCTTAGCAGTAATATTGTCCTACCTAACTATGCTTGTCCATTTTTAAATGCAATGCAGATCCTTTCCCTTATCCCTGAAATAGTTAATGTTTTTGCTCAAGTGGCGGCATCACCCATTGAAACATCTGAAGTCAAAGCTCTTGTAGGCAGAGCTTTTTGTCATCTAATTTCATTATACGGCCAACAAATGCAACCACTTCTAAGCGCCCTCTCACCAGATCACGCTAATGCACTGTCAACATTTTCCACAATGAGTTGACCCCAACAATGGGCAAATTGAAAATTCTACCCAATTCTTTGTTTTACCCATAAAGTATTTTTTGAACAAATGTCTTGTTTATTAGTTGAGTGGAGCTGTTTATCAAGGTTGATTATCTCCGACTTTATCAGGTATGCTTCCTCTGAGAAATATTAAAACTATTCGACAATAAATGGTTTTCTACTAAACACCATAAACATATCTCTGTCCCTATAGTCCTGAATGTTGTAGTGTACCAATTTCTAATGTTAGTCTCAACAAATGGCAAATTTACTTGTCTTCAATCAAACAAACTTATATATAATGGCTACTATATTTATTCACTGATATAATAATGGTTACTACTTTTATTCTTGCAGGTTGCTGCTGTTCCTTACATTGTCTATTCGGTTGTTATTTTTTAGTCGTAAATTTTCTTCTTTTTTATTTTATTTATTTCTTTTTGTTTTTTTTCAAGTTATATTCATTTTCTTTTCCTCCGCATGATGAAATTTTGATGTTGTCTTTGCTTTCACCGGTTTAGAGGGGTGAAAGTCGTGTCCTTGAGAATGTGAGGATGTCTTGTTTATGTTTGAGAATGTGAACGAATTAACAAAGTTATAAGTTATATATTCTCAGGTTTTGTGCATGCTATTGCCTTGTTTCGAAACTTGATTCACCATAATTGACTGTAAAGTATTTGAGGTTTGAAACATTTTCTTGTGCCGCAGCTTGCATTGACAGATATTGTTAACTGAATTGGGGAGATAACTGAATTGGAGAGATAGATTTAATTGAAAATAGATAGCCTTATAAATAGGCAGGACAGCTGAACAATTCAACAAAGCCACGAACTTAAAATTCCTAAAAATTAGCTATCCACTAAACAAACTAACAGCACTAACAACACCAGTAAAGACTAAGTCTTTTAAACATATTAAAAAACAAATAATTAAATTAACCCAACAATCCCTCCCTTGAACTGAAACCCTTCTGCTTCAGTTCACTAAGTGTATGTTTGGTTTGGCTTTTGAAAAGGTCAAAAGCAATTCTAGAGGTGTAGAATCAATTCTGGGTGATTTTAAGATGTTTGATTTAACAAAAGTAGAATTGATTATGTCTCCAGAATTGATTCTACTTGAAGCTAGAATTTGTAGCTTCTGCCTCCAGAATTGATTCTGGATGATTTTTACACTGTAATTTATTATTCAACTCACTTTTACAAAAATGTATCCAAACATAAATCAATTATGTTAAACTCAATTCTGCTATAATCAATTCTACCAAACTCAATTCTACTAGAATCAATTCTGTCTACCGCCAATCCAAACACACCCTAAGTCTCACTCCTGAGCTTCAAAAAAGTAGGCAGTTTCAGTGGCTTGGTCATTATATCTGCAATCTGATCTTCACTCCCGCGGTAGAAGATATCGATTATACCTTCCTTTGTGTAATCCCTTAGAAAATGAAACCTCACATCTATGTGCTTGGTTCTTCCATATAAAACAGGATTTTTAGAGAGTTTGATGGTAGAATCATTATCACAATAAATCACTACTGCCCCATCTTGCTTATAGTGCAGTTCTTCAAGAACTCTCTTGAGCCATATGGCTTGGCAAGCACATGCTGTCTGAGCTACAAATTCAGCTTCAGTTGTTGACAAAGTGACGATTGGTTGCTTCTTAGAAGACCATGAAACAACAGCAGAACCAAACATAATACATATCCCGTAGTACTCTTTTGATCATCCACATCTCTTGCATAATCACTGTCACTAAACCCACACAGATCTGTCCTTTCTCCTTTCTTATAGAACAAACCAAAATTCTTAGTACCTTGAAGGTACCTGAGAATTCTTTTAGCAGCAAGAAGATGTGTCTCCCTTGGACGTTCCATATATCTACTGATTAAAGAAACAACATACATTATATCCGATCGTGTGGCTGTCTAGTACATTAAACTGCCCACGATTCTTTTGTAAAGAGTGTTGTCCACCTCTTTTCCTCCGGAATCTTTTGCCAATTTCAAACCAACCTCAATTGGTGTGTTGACAGCATTGCAATGCTCCATCTGGAACCTGTCCAAGACATCCTGCACATATTTCTTTTGACATATAAATATTCCAGCATCGTATTGAAGCGCTTCAATACCCAAAAAGTAGTGCATCATTCCAAGATCAGACATTTCAAACTCACACATCATGGATTGCTTGAAATTTTCAACCATGGCACTATCATTTTCAGTATAAATTAAATCATCCACATATAAGCAGGCAATAATCATCTTTGCCCCATCTCCAAACTTTGAAAACAAAGTATGTTCATATGGACATTTTTTAAAACCTTCCTTTGAAAAATAAGCATCAATATGACTATACCAAGCTCTTGGAGCTTGTTTTAGTCCATATAGTGCCTTTTTTAATTTGTAAACTTTGTGCTCACTTCCAAATTTTACATATCCAGGAGGTTCATCAATAAATACCTGCTCTTCTAGCTTGCCGTGGAGAAACGCAGATTTTACATCCAATTGGTAAATAGGCCATGAATGTTGAGTGACCAAAGAGATCACCAACCTGATTGTATCATGTCGTGCAACAGGAGCGAAAACCTCTTTATAATCGACACCATACTCTTGCTTGTAACCTTTTGCGACCAATCATGCCTTGTATTTATCGACTTCGCCACTTCCTTTTAGCTTTGTTTTAAAAACCCACTTAACACCAATGGTTTTTTGTCCTCTTGGAAGTTCTGTCAACTCCCAAGTATTATTTCTTTCAATATACTCAATTTCAACATCCATAGCTTTTTGCCATTTAGGCTCTTTGACGGCATCTTCAAAATCTACAGGATCAAAATCTGCAAATAATGAAAAATGAACTTGTGAATCCTCGGTGATGCCAGTTACCTCAAAGTCGGATATCCATGCAAGCCTTCTTCTATTACGTTGAGCTCGCCTCTTAGTTTCTTCAATTTCACAATCTGCACTCACATCAGAATTTGGAGAATCAGTGGAAGTAATCTGACTTGGTTGCTCACTTTTTCCTCCTTCTCCATCAAAATCAACTTGGACTTTCTGCTCAATGTTGTCATCACTCCATGGCCAGAACTTGCTTTCGTCAAAATTCACATCTCGACTGATGATAATTTTCTTGGTGGATGGATTGTACAACTTATAGGCTTTTGATTGGTTACTTACACCAAGAAATGTGCATTTTTCTCCCTTGTCATCAAGCTTTATTCGTTTCTGGTCCGGGACATGAGCATATGCGATACAACCAATTTTTTTGAAATGCTTAATACTTGGCTTGTGTCCATTCCATGCTTCTTCGGGTGTCATATTCTTGACAGCAAATGTGGGACTTCTGTTCAGCAAGTGAATGCTCCAGGTTACAGCCTCTGGCCAAAAACTTTTTGGCATCCCGCTCATCTTCAACATTGTTCGAACCATATTCATTATTGTTCTATTCTTCCTTTCTGAGACGCCATTTTGTTGTGGTGTATAAGCTGTTGTAAGCTGCTTCCGGATTCCATGTGTCTCACAAAAATCTACAAATTCTCGTGAGTTGTATTCACCACCACGATCGCTGCGTAGGATTTTAATTGACATCTCCGCTTCATTTTCAGCAAGCGCCTTGAATTGTTTGAAGACAGATAAAGCTTCAGATTTTTCGTGCAAAAGATAAACCCATGTTTTTGATTAAAATCATCAATAAACGTTATGAAGTAACGTTTACCGCTATTTGAGGTTGGAGTGATTGGACCGCAGATGTCAGAATGAATCAACTCCAAGACTTGTTTTGCTCTCCGTGATTTTCCTGCTGGAAAAGTTTCTCGATGTTGCTTTCCAACAACACATTCTTCACAAACCTGGGATGGTCTTTGAAACTGTGGCATACCTTTCACCATATTCTTCTGTTGGAGAGTTTGCAATCCTCCAAAGCTCAAATGACCATAGCGAAAATGCCATAGCCATGACTCATCTTTCAATTCCGCTGAAAGACTAATTTGGGAAGTGTTTTTGAAATGTAGTGGAAACATGCAATTTGATGTCATGTTTATTTCAGCAACCAAACCCTTTTCTTTATTCTGGATACAACACACCCCATCTTTGATATTAATCTCAAATCCCTTCTCCTGTAGTTGTCCAACACTAAGAAGATTAGTTTTCAAATCAGGGGCAAAGTAAACGTTACCAATACAATGTTCTGTGTTGTCTTTTGTATAGATTTTGACATTTCCTTTGCCAATGATTGAAACTGTAGAGTTATCTCCAAACTTTATAGTGCTTCGGAATGATTCATCCAAGTCTGAAAACAACGATTTATCCCCGCACATGTGGTTGCTGCAGCCTGTGTCTAAGTACCACATACTTCCATGCATTTTCTTCTCCTTGTGATGTAACACCCCATAAAATTCTTTATTTAATTTAATTAATTTTTTTATTAAATATTAGGATTAAGTGGAATTATTTGGGAATAGGGATGAAATAAGGCTAATGGGCCAGTGTTGTAAGTAGCAGTTGGGGGGTGTATCAGTTGCAAAGCCCTTTTTCTAAAATAAAGTTATATTTTCATAAAAATAGAAAAGAGGAGTATTTTTGTGAAAAAAGAACCAAAAGGGAGCAGAGGAGATTGAACGTGAAATTGGGAGAAGAGCAAGTGCGAAGAGGAAGAGCATTCAAGAATTCGACATCGAGGTAAGGGGGGATTCTTCTCATTAACCTCTATTATGGGTTGTATGAATGATTCGATGGAATTTGTATGTTAGGATTTCGAATTGGATTATATGTCGGGTTGGGGTTTTGGGGTTTATAGAACTTTGATTCAATTTAGGTTGTGAATGATGATTGGTGATGAACAATGATGTTAAACATGATTAGAAGTATGTGTAAACGTGCATTTTATGTCGTATGTGTGGTTTATTCTGCTGAAATTCGTGCTGGTATGATTTGAGAGTATTTGGGAGGCATAGAATGCTGTTTTCTGCAGGTTGGGATTTCTGAAATCACCGGTTCGCGCCGCGTGCACAGGGTGGCGCCGCGAACAGGTGGACTGAATGGCAAGATGTTTTGATACGCACAGGTCGCGCCGCGTACCTGTGTTGGCGCCGCGAAGGCGTAACTTTTTCCTCGCTTCGCGCCGCGTGTGGATGTTGGCGCCGCGTGCTGTGCTGTTTGGGATTTTTGTTAAAGTTTAACGATGTATCACTTTTTAACCGTTAGTCTGTTTGATGTGTCGTTCGAACATAGTGAGGCTAATTCAGTGATATATGCAATAAAATAGTGTTTGAGTTGTGACTCGAATTTAATTTAAACACTTGATTTAATTGGTTGTGGTGGTGTATATTGTTATTGCATTGGTTGATGATTATGATTGTTCAGTTGTTTGGTGTTGATGATTAGCATGCGGTATGTGATGCATGCATTTCATAATCATGTTGTGGGCTGTATCCTTATGGTGGTGGGACAGCGGTAGCTAATTCCCATTGTGTGGAATTGGTGAGAGAAGTAGCCGAATCTTTATGGTGGTGGATCGGTGAGATGGGTTATCCCATGTTTGGTACCACATGCATTTAGTTGCATTGCATTAGGTTGTTGTGTATAATTGTAACATGAATGGAAGTTGTCCAATGTTATGATTTGTGTGTATTTTGGTATGAATGTTGCTATATTATCTGAACATAATTGATTTGGGTGAATAATATATGGATAAAGTCGTATTGTTTATATACCTATAACATTTGTTAATGCGAATGAAACTCACCCTTACTGTTGTTATTTTTCAGATTGAGGAGTAGCTTGCGTACTTGGTGAGGATTAGCTCGTCAAGTAGTTCGTTAGGGTCAGTTGGGTCAGTGTCATGCTCTGGTCGTGTAACACCGGGAACGTTATTTTAGAATTGGCTGATAGACTTCTGTTTTGTTTATGGTTTATGGTTGAATTATGAGTCTTCGACTCCAGATGTTTGATTATTCAGTTGTTAAGAATATTCCGCTGTGTTAACATGCTACCTGAATAATTTTTGGTTTATCGTTCCTTTATGGCATGACATGAATATTGTTTATTTTGTTGGCGTTGTAATACTCTTCTTCATGTTTTACTCTGATTTTAATGTTAATTTTCCGCGGGGTTTAGAAGGGTGTTACAATAGTGGTATCAGAGCATAGTCGGTTGTTTGAGGCAGAGTCTTAGTGTCGGTTAATCCTTCGTATACGATTAGTGTAAAATTGACACTGTCGATACTTCTTGTTCTAATGAATATTGTCTGATATTTAGCAGAACAATGGCCGGAAGAGGGGGAAGAAATGACGACGCGATCGCTGAGGCTCTGGGCATGATTGCTGGTGTGTTGGGAGGGAATGCCAATGGAGCTGGTATTGGTGCTGACAGGCAGCTGAATAGCTTTCAGAGGAACAATCCTCCTTTGTTCAAAGGCACGCACGATCCCGAAGGTGCTCAGAAGTGGCTGAAGGAAATCGAAAGGATCTTCAGAGTGATCGATTGTGCTGAAAATCTGAAGGTGAGGTATGGGACTCACATGCTGTCTGAAGAAGCTGATGATTGGTGGATGGCTAGTAGAGATGAACTTGAATCTGCAGGTGTAGCGATCACTTGGGCGGTATTCAGGCGAGAATTCCTGAGGAGGTACTTTCCTGAGGATATTCGGGGCAGGAAAGAAGTTGAGTTTTTGGAGCTGACACAAGGTAATATGACGGTACCGGAGTATGCTTCAAAATTTGTTGAGCTGGCCAAATACTATGTTCACTATAACAATGATGAAGCGAGCGAATTTTCGAAGTGTGTTAAGTTCGAGAATGGTCTCCGTGATGAAATTAAGCAGGGAATCAGGTACCAAAGGATTCGTCGGTTTGCTGATCTGGTAGATTGTAGTAGAATCTACGAAGAGGACAACCTGAAGCTGAAGTCATCTCACTCCCGTGAGTTAGTTGACAAGAAAGGGAAGAAGCCTATGGACCGTGGTAAACCATATGGTAGAGGTAATTATAAAGCTGGAAGTTGGAAGAAGCCTAGTGGGGGAGACTCTAGTGCTCCTGTTAAGTGCTTTAAGTGTGGGGAGCCTGGACATCGTGTTCACGAGTGCAAAAGTGAGGAGAAGAAGTGCTACCGGTGTGGTAAAGCAGGCCACATTGCTGTTGACTGCAAGGGAAGGACTGTGACTTGTTATAACTGTGGTGAAGAGGGCCATATCAGTCCACAGTGTCCTAAGCCAAAGAAGAATCAAACTGGGGGTAAAGTTTTCGCTTTATCAGGTTCAGAGACTACTCCGGAAGATCGATTGATTAAAGGTACGTGTTTTATCCATGGCACTCCTTTAATTGCAATAATAGATACTGGAGCAACTCACTCGTTTATTTCATTGGATTGTGCTAAACGTTTGAACTTGGAAATATCTGATATTCGTGGAAGTATGATCATTGACACTCCTGCGTCGGGTTCAGTGACTACTTCGTTTGCCTGTTTGAACTGTCCAATTGATATTTTTGGTAGAGAGTTCGGAATGGACTTAGTATGCCTTCCGTTGGAACAACTTGATGTCATCCTGGGTATGAATTGGTTGCAATTTAATCGGGTTCATATCAACTGTTTCACGAAGACAGTTATTTTTCCTGAAGATGTCAGAGTCGAGGATTTAGCAATGACTGCTAGACAAGTGGATGAAGCCATGAAGGACGGGGCCGCCGTGTTTATGTTGGTTGCATCCATGGAAGTGAAGAAGAAAGCGGTGAGTAGTGATTTACCAGTAGTATGTGAATTTCCAGAAGTTTTTCCAGAAGATGTAAGAGAGTTACCGCCAGAGAGGGAGGTAGAATTTGCTATTGAGTTAGTCCCTGGGACTAGTCCGGTGTCGATGGCGCCGTATCGTATGTCGGCATCTGAATTAGCAGAATTGAAGAGTCAACTGGAAGAGTTACTAGAAAAAGAATTCATTCGTCCTAGTGTGTCGCCGTGGGGTGCGCCGGTGTTGTTGGTAAAGAAGAAAGAAGGCTCTATGAGACTGTGTGTGGATTATAGACAGCTGAATAAAGTTACTATCAAGAATCGGTATCCATTACCGAGGATTGATGATTTAATGGATCAACTGGTCGGTGCGAGTGTGTTTAGCAAAATTGACTTGAGGTCGGGATATCATCAGATTCGGGTGAAGACGGACGATATTCAGAAAACAGCATTTAGAACAAGGTATGGTCATTACGAATATACAGTGATGCCATTTGGAGTAACTAATGCACCGGGAGTTTTCATGGAATATATGAATAGGATCTTTCACCCTTACCTGGATCAGTTTGTGGTGGTATTTATCGATGATATTCTAATATATTCTAAGAGTGAAGAAGAACATGCAGAGCATCTGAGAGTGGTATTAGAACTACTGAAGGAAAAGAAACTTTATGCGAAACTGTCAAAGTGTGAGTTCTGGCTAAGTGAAGTGAGCTTTCTTGGGCATGTAATTTCTAAAGATGGTATTGCCGTTGACCCAACGAAAGTAGAAGCAGTGTCTCAATGGGAAGCTCCGAAGTCAGTTTCCGAAATCCGTAGTTTCCTTGGTCTTGCGGGTTACTATAGAAAGTTCATTGAAGGTTTCTCGAAGTTAGCGTTACCGTTAACTAAGTTGACTAGGAAGGGTCAAGCATTCATCTGGGATTCGAAATGTGAAGAAGGATTTCAAGAGTTGAAAAGGAGATTGACTAGTGCACCGATCTTGATTTTGCCGAATCCGGGGGAATCTTTTGTTGTTTATTGTGATGCTTCGTTGTCAGGATTAGGAGGTGTACTGATGCAGAATCAACAGGTAGTCGCTTATGCGTCGAGACAACTCAAGGTGCATGAGAGAAACTATCCGACTCATGACTTGGAGTTGGCAGCAGTGGTATTTGTGTTGAAGTTGTGGAGGCATTACCTATATGGTTCAAGATTTGAAGTGTTTAGTGACCACAAGAGCCTGAAGTATCTATTTGATCAAAAAGAGCTGAATATGAGGCAAAGGAGATGGTTAGAGTTCCTCAAGGATTATGATTTTGGGCTGAATTACCATCCGGGTAAAGCAAACGTGGTTGCCGATGCTTTGAGTAGGAAGTCCTTGCATATGTCTATGCTTATGGCGAGAGAATTGGATTTAATTGAACAATTCCGAGATTTGAGTTTAGTATGCGAAGACACTCTTGTCAGTGTTAAGTTGGGCATGCTGAAGTTGACTAGTGGCATTCTGGAAGAGATTCGAGAGGGTCAGAAAGTTGATGTAGAGTTAGTGGATAAATTGACTCTAATTAACCAAGGCAAGGGAGGTGAATTCAGAATCGACGAGAATGGTATTATAAGGTTTGGTAATCGTGTTTGTGTTCCTAATGTTTCTGAATTGAGGAAGAGTATTCTCGAGGAAGGACATCGTAGTGGATTGAGTATACATCCTGGTGCGACCAAGATGTATCATGATTTGAAGAAGCTGTTTTGGTGGCCTGGAATGAAGAAAGAAATAGCTGAATTCGTCTATGCTTGTTTAACTTGTCAGAAGTCGAAGGTTGAGCATCAGAAACCATATGGAGCTATGCAACCGTTATTTATTCCGGAATGGAAGTGGGATAGTATATCTATGGATTTTGTTTCTGGATTGCCGAGAACGGTGAAGAACTATGAAGCCATTTGGGTCATAGTGGATAGGTTGACTAAGTCTGCTCACTTTATACCAATGAGAATGGATTACTCAATGGAGAAGCTGGCTCAATTGTACATTGAGAAGATAGTGAGTTTACATGGTATTCCTTCGAGTATCGTGTCAGATAGAGGTCCAAGGTTTACATCCAAATTTTGGGAAGGGTTGCAGAAGGCTTTGGGTACTAAGCTGAGATTGAGTTCTGCTTATCATCCGCAAACGGACGGACAGACAGAAAGAACTATCCAATCGCTAGAGGATTTATTGCGTGCTTGTGTGTTGGAAAGAGGTGGTACTTGGGATAGTTATCTACCCTTGATCGAATTTACCTACAATAATAGTTTTCACTCGAGCATTGGTATGGCTCCGTTTGAAGCTTTGTATGGTCGGAGATGTAGAACGCCTTTATGTTGGTATGAATCTGGCGAAAGTGCGGTGATTGGACCAGAGATTGTTCAAGAAACGACAGAAAAGATTAAGATGATTCAGGAGAAGATGAAGGCTTCTCAGAGTCGTCAGAAGAGTTATCATGACAAGAGACGGAGAACTCTTGAGTTTCAAGAAGGAGATCACGTGTTTATGAGAGTTACACCGATGACTGGTATCGGACGAGCTCTAAAGTCAAGGAAATTAACTCCGCGTTTTATTGGTCCGTTTCAGATTTCAGAAAGAGTGGGAGAGGTGGCGTATCGCATTGCGTTACCACCGACACTTGCGAATCTGCATGATGTATTCCATGTGTCGCAGTTGAGGAAATACATTGCCGATCCGTCACATGTTATCCAAGTGGATGATGTACAGGTAAAGGATAATCTGACAGTTGAAGCTTTGCCTACGAGGATTGAAGATCGGAAGGTGAAACAATTGCGTGGCAAGGAGATAGCGTTGGTCAGAGTAGCTTGGGGAGGACCAGCCGGTGGAAATGTTACATGGGAATTGGAGAGCCAGATGAAGGACTCCTACCCAGAACTCTTTGCCTAAGGTATGTTTTCGAGGACGAAAACTTTTCTAGTGGGGGAGAGTTGTAACACCCCATAAAATTCTTTATTTAATTTAATTAATTTTTTTATTAAATATTAGGATTAAGTGGAATTATTTGGGAATAGGGATGAAATAAGGCTAATGGGCCAGTGTTGTAAGTAGCAGTTGGGGGGTGTATCAGTTGCAAAGCCCTTTTTCTAAAATAAAGTTATATTTTCATAAAAATAGAAAAGAGGAGTATTTTTGTGAAAAAAGAACCAAAAGGGAGCAGAGGAGATTGAACGTGAAATTGGGAGAAGAGCAAGTGCGAAGAGGAAGAGCATTCAAGAATTCGACATCGAGGTAAGGGGGGATTCTTCTCATTAACCTCTATTATGGGTTGTATGAATGATTCGATGGAATTTGTATGTTAGGATTTCGAATTGGATTATATGTCGGGTTGGGGTTTTGGGGTTTATAGAACTTTGATTCAATTTAGGTTGTGAATGATGATTGGTGATGAACAATGATGTTAAACATGATTAGAAGTATGTGTAAACGTGCATTTTATGTCGTATGTGTGGTTTATTCTGCTGAAATTCGTGCTGGTATGATTTGAGAGTATTTGGGAGGCATAGAATGCTGTTTTCTGCAGGTTGGGATTTCTGAAATCACCGGTTCGCGCCGCGTGCACAGGGTGGCGCCGCGAACAGGTGGACTGAATGGCAAGATGTTTTGATACGCACAGGTCGCGCCGCGTACCTGTGTTGGCGCCGCGAAGGCGTAACTTTTTCCTCGCTTCGCGCCGCGTGTGGATGTTGGCGCCGCGTGCTGTGCTGTTTGGGATTTTTGTTAAAGTTTAACGATGTATCACTTTTTAACCGTTAGTCTGTTTGATGTGTCGTTCGAACATAGTGAGGCTAATTCAGTGATATATGCAATAAAATAGTGTTTGAGTTGTGACTCGAATTTAATTTAAACACTTGATTTAATTGGTTGTGGTGGTGTATATTGTTATTGCATTGGTTGATGATTATGATTGTTCAGTTGTTTGGTGTTGATGATTAGCATGCGGTATGTGATGCATGCATTTCATAATCATGTTGTGGGCTGTATCCTTATGGTGGTGGGACAGCGGTAGCTAATTCCCATTGTGTGGAATTGGTGAGAGAAGTAGCCGAATCTTTATGGTGGTGGATCGGTGAGATGGGTTATCCCATGTTTGGTACCACATGCATTTAGTTGCATTGCATTAGGTTGTTGTGTATAATTGTAACATGAATGGAAGTTGTCCAATGTTATGATTTGTGTGTATTTTGGTATGAATGTTGCTATATTATCTGAACATAATTGATTTGGGTGAATAATATATGGATAAAGTCGTATTGTTTATATACCTATAACATTTGTTAATGCGAATGAAACTCACCCTTACTGTTGTTATTTTTCAGATTGAGGAGTAGCTTGCGTACTTGGTGAGGATTAGCTCGTCAAGTAGTTCGTTAGGGTCAGTTGGGTCAGTGTCATGCTCTGGTCGTGTAACACCGGGAACGTTATTTTAGAATTGGCTGATAGACTTCTGTTTTGTTTATGGTTTATGGTTGAATTATGAGTCTTCGACTCCAGATGTTTGATTATTCAGTTGTTAAGAATATTCCGCTGTGTTAACATGCTACCTGAATAATTTTTGGTTTATCGTTCCTTTATGGCATGACATGAATATTGTTTATTTTGTTGGCGTTGTAATACTCTTCTTCATGTTTTACTCTGATTTTAATGTTAATTTTCCGCGGGGTTTAGAAGGGTGTTACATGTGACATGCCATCAAGAGAGAAATACCTTCTTCCTTTCCTTCCGCATAGTTAGACTTCTGACCACGATCATGATGCAATTTAGTTCTACACTCAGACTTGTAGTGACCATATTTGTGACATCGAAAACATTCAACTTTGGACTTGTCAATATTCATCTTGTTGCCTCTGAATTGACGGTAGTTGTTACCTTTTCGCGTATCTGATGCATAATCCTCATCTGATTTGTGATATGGATTCTTGTCTTTCCACTTCCCTTTTCCTCTATCGAAACTTTTAAAGGTTGAAGCCTTCAAAGCTTGTTCCTCAGTGTCCTGCTGGATGATTTTCTGCTCATGAACCGACAAGGAACTTTGCAACTCATCAAGTGTCAGTTCATCAATGTTTTTTGATTCTTCAATGGAGCAGACAACAAAATTGATTTTGGGCGTCATTGACCGAAGAATCTTCTCAACAAACTTCACGTCCTCCATTTTTCTCCATGAACTCTCAATTTATTAGCCACTACCATGGTTCTACATAAATAATCAGCGACATGTTCCCCTGTTTTCATTCGCAAAGTTTCGAATTCTGTTTGAAGTGCCTGCAGTTGCACACGCTTTGCCCTTGCATTTCCTATATACCTTCTTTTCATAGAGTCCCAAATCTGCTTGGAGGAGTCTTTTCAAAGAATCGTCTCCAAGGTTGCTCGATCGATGGCTTGAAAGAGGTAATTCTTTGCCTTCAAATCCTTTAACTTCAAATCTTCTCTTTATGTTTTTTGTGCATTAGTCAATGCAGCTTCATCTCCTATCTCTGGTAATCCAGATTCCACAACCTGCCAATACTCCTTGGATCTCAACATTTTTTCCATGAGCATGCTCCAATAGTCATAGTGACCATCAAAGCGGGGAATAACAGCTTGCACAAAGCTATTGTCGGAAGCCATGTGTGCTAAAAGAAAAAACAACTCTGCAATTTCTTGGTTCTCTCCCTCCCAGTGTTTCTCTCACAGTGCACTCCCTCTCACGTAACCACGCTCTTGATACCACTGACAGATATTGTTAACTGAATTGGAGAGATAGATTTTATTGAAAATAGATAGCCTTATAAATAGGCAGTACAGCAGAACAATTCAACAAAGCCACAGACTTAAAATTCCTAAAAATTAGCTACCCACTAAACAAACTAACAACACTGACAACACCAGTAAAGACTAAGTCTTTTAAACATATTAAAAAACAAATAATTAAATTAACCTAACATGCATACCATAAGGCGGAAAAATTGAAACAATGATATTCGTAAATCCTATATTTAGAAACAACTAAATCAACTATTCAAAAGACATAAATGATTCATGACCTTTTTGCTTTCTTGCAGTATATTTCTGCTTAATTTATAGGGTCCTATTTATAAAACATAATTAATTTATAGATTCATTGAATAATAAATGTAAAATTCTATTGTTTGAATTTGAGAATAATTGATGGATATTCCATTCTATTTCATATCATTTAATTTTCTTTGTATTCTATAGGGTATATGGAAAAATAGGTCTTCCTTTTCCATTTTTAAAATTTTCTTATAGTCAAGATATTCTTCTTTTCTTAGGCTATGTTTGGGAGTTTGGTGAAGAAGAAATAAGAGAATTTTAAAAAGTAAGGATTAGGTGAGAAGAATAGAAAGATTTTTGTTGGATGAGTTTTGGAGGGTTTTGTTTTTTTTTGTATCACCAAAAATCCTGTAAATTTGGGAACTTAAAATTTGTAGAATGATAGTTTTGGTGCGTTTAGACAAATTATTCAATTATAACTCTAATGTTATAGAATTACAAAAACAATTTCAAAAACTAAATATATTTTATCATTCTAAACAAATTTTATTTTTCAAAAAATATTAAAAAATGTTCTATATTATTTTAAAAAGTTATTTTTTTAATCCCCCTTCCCTCCAAACTTCCAAATAAAGTTGTAGAAATTTTTGGCTCTTCACCTCTGTTTTTGTTCTTTTTTTTTTTTTTTTGTGTGGAACCAACTTCTTTGGTCTTGTATCACAAATTTTGGCAATTTCTTTTTTCACTCTTATGGCGTGGTTCACACCTCTGCAAATCCGAAATTACTCTCAAAATTTTTTAGAGATACATTTTCAAACGCACCTTAAATCATCTCATCCTTCATAAATCAAGCAACTACCTCATTTTTGCCAAAAATTGGTATGAAGATGCATCTCAGAAATTTTATGGTGAATTCGGAGATGTATTTTGGAAAATACCTCTGATCCCATTTACTACACGTTTTTCATTGAAACTGATGTCGTTGATGGTGACTTTGTGTCGATTTTATCCAATATTAGAATCATAGGAACTGTATCTTCGTGTTCTGCCCTTTGCATTCATGTGTATTTGGCCTTTACGCGACCTAGCGTAAAAAACTCGGTTTTCTAAAAAAATAACTCTGAATAGAAATTTCACCGGATCAAAACTCTAAATTCTTTGATTTTCTATTTTATTTCATTTATTTTTTGTTTTCATATTTTTGAAAAAATCTAAACTTTTTAGACTTAATTTGATTTTTAATTGTATATTCAAATTTTTTACTTTAATCGTTTTTCTATTTTCAATTATTTTTTTCCATAGAAATATTATTGATATTTACCTATTTGTTGTATTGTTGATGCACGAATATTATAACTTCCTATTCATATACACTTAATATTAAATAAAAAAACACAACAAGACATTTTACATAAATACATATCTGGAAATATTAATTTTAAAAAGAAAATAGAATTTGAGTTAAAAGGTAGTGCAGTAAAATAGTTTTACACTGTCATCCAATAGAAAATCATAAATGTGCCATGTCATTAAGTTTTTTTTAAATAAAAAAATGATTTAATTGGATACATGGGTGGTGATTGGTTGACAGTGTAAAAATATTTTACACTGTCAGTGCATCACCCCTTTTCTCATAGAATTTATATTCAATTATGAAATTAAATAAAATAGAATGACTCGTTCTAAAAACGGAAAGCTTTTTCGGAATTTCACACCAAAAGTGTGTGAGATGGTATAAATAGCCGAAATTTCGAAAGTCATTCATTTTACCTTGTATTCCTCTCTACTCCGCTTCAAAGCAAAACCCTCACACAGAGGCGATATACTCAGCGATGGCGCAGTCTCTGGAGCTTTTGCTGATTCAGTTTCTGACGCCGGACAACGACGCTCGCCGTCAAGCCGAAGACCAAATCAAACGCCTCGCCAAAGATCCTCAAGTCGTTCCCGCTCTCATTCTCCACTTACGCACCGCCAAAACCCCTAACGTCCGCCAACTCGCCGCCGTTCTCCTCCGTAAAAAACTCACCGGTCATTGGTCCAAACTCTCTCCTCACGATAAACAACTCGTCAAAGATTCACTCATCCAAAGCATTACCCTCGAACACAGGTTCTAAATCATCAATTAATCACTTAATCAATCAATTAATTACCTAATCAATCAATTAATTACCTAATCAATCAATTAATCACTTAATTAATCAATTAATCTTGTTAATTACAGTCCTCTGGTTAAGAAAGCGAGTGCGAATGTTGTTAGCATTGTTGCGAAGTACGCCGTTCCGTCCGGCGAGTGGCCGGAGTTATTTCCGTTTCTCATTCATAGTAGTCAGAGTCCTCAAGAGAATCAACGTGAGGTAAGTGTACATGTAGATGTATTGTAGTGAGATTAGAACAACTATGTATGTTTGATTTTACTTGAATATTTCATTATTTGATGTTGCTATGTGAAATCTGTAATAGAATTTGATCTAGTTTTGTTGATTTTGGAATGTTGTTAGGTGGCATTGATTCTGTTTAGCTCGTTAACTGAAACGGTTGGGAATGCTTTTCGGCCGCATTTGGCGGATCTGCAAGCTCTTTTACTTAAGTGTTTGCAGGATGAGACTAGCAACCGGGTTCGAGTTGCTGCTCTCAAGTAAGTGTATATGCGTGCGAACTTGAAAGAAATGATTTATTAGAGTTTTCTGTTTTTGCTTATGAAAAACTGCGCTAAATTTTGCCAGGGCAGTGCGATCTTTTATGGAAGTCACTCATGATGGGGATGAAGTGGTATGTATGTCTGTGTTGTTCATGTGATTGAAATGTTTATTGTTTCTGTTAAATTTTTGTATTTTTTTTCTTCTTGTTAGTAAGCTATGTGCATTTCATTGCCAGCCAGTATTTGTTGAAGGATTTTTGTTTTAAATTCAGAAATTAATACTAATCAACCACCTCTAACTGATCTACTAATCGGCTAGCTAACAGAAAAAACAACTGTCCTTGTTTTATCCGAATCTATCATAATGATACATCCTAAAAGTGACACATTGATAGAATTGAATTAAATCTCTTTATTGCAATCAACTCGCGTTATAGAACTGTTAGAATATAAGTACATATCTGTATATTCTAACTAACAAGAACCATTAGAAAAAAGGTAAAATGAAGGAGAATAAGAAGAACAAACAATGCTTAACAATGTCAACTCTTCCAGGAAAATATGCATTAAATTTGAAGTATCAAATACTCTTTGATATATCATAGGACTTGTAAAAGTTTTTTTTGTTGAGCTTATGCTAGTCAAGGAATTGTCGTAAGGACCCCAAGAAGTATGTTGACACAGGAAGGATATTAGGAGTTTTATTTATTATGAATGGCTTCTTAGACAATCAGCATTTTTAGGTATTTAATTTACTTTGTTGGTGTTAATGACAATGTTATGAATTGTTTCTTAGACAATCAGCATTTTAGGAATTTAACTTAACTTATAGGGTCTCTCAATGAAAAATTGTTGTGCTCACTGTTCAATATTTTGCACCAGCATGAGCTGTAGTAATTTTTAAAATAAAACACAGCATGTGTTATCTGAAATAACTTCTCACCCAGCAATAATTTTTTCTCATGATGTTAGACATCATAGGTGGTATTAGTAACTCAACAGTGATGCTTTATTATCCATTGCATTCAAGCTACAATGAAATCAGATAGAGGCTTGTAATCAACTTTTCAGTTCAGTGTATTGTTTCTTATATTGTTGTGTTTACTTCAAGTTTTGCTTACTTCAATTTTATCATATACAGATTAGGTTTCGTGAGTTTATTCCAAGCATCTTACATGTATCAAGACAGTCACTTGCCTCTGGAGAAGAAGATGTTGCCATATTTGCTTTTGAAATTTTCGATGGGTTGCTTAAATCTCCTGCACCTCTTCTTGGAGATTCAGTCAAATCCATAGTACAGTTCTCGCTTGAGGTTTGCTCAACTCAAACTTTGGAGTCTAACACACGCCATCAGGTTGGTCTGATTCATAGAGCATATCTCCATGACTTTTTAGTTTTTATACTCTTGCTTTCAAAATTGTTTTGCTCACTAACTATGTTACTGGCTTTATTTAACAGGCAATTCAGATTATTTCTTGGTTGGCAAAGTACAAGTCCAATATTTTGGAAAAGCATAAGCTGATCATCCCTATCTTACATGTTTTATGCCCTTTGCTTGCTGAATCAACTCATGAAGATGAAGATGATGATCTTGCACCTGATCGAGCTGCTGCAAAAGTTATTGATACAATGGCTTTGAACATCCCAGTGCATGTTTTCCCACCTGTTCTTGAATTTGCTTCTGTAACCTATCAAAATGCAAACCCAAAGTTTCGAGAAGCAGCCGTTACTGCATTGGGTGTCATTTCTGAAGGTTGTTTGGAACTCTTGAAACATAATCTGGAGCCTGTTCTCCATATTGTCCTGGCAGCTCTCAGGGATCCCGAACAAATGGTCAGAGTAGCAGCTTCTTTTGCTTTGGGTCAATTTGCTGAGTACTTACAGCCTGAAATCGTGTCCCATTATGAGAGTGTCCTTCCCTGCATTTTAAACGCTCTTGATGATGCATCTGTTGAAGTGAAGGTATACATTTGGAGATGGGAATGGTTTATCAATATAATAGAATAATAGATGATCTGCTACTACCAAACAAAATGTTTGCACTTAAGAGCATTGCATTTAATTTATGCAGGAAAAGTCATACTATGCTTTGGCTGCTTTTTGTGAGAACATTGGTCATGAAATCCTTCCCTTTCTAGATTCGTTAATGGCAAGGCTTTTAGCATCTCTCCAAAACAGTTCTCGCATTTTAAAAGAAACATGCATGGTATGGGGAGGATTCTGTTTGCTGCAAAGATTGCTATAATTACGATGAAACATCTTTTAAGTACTTATTATGATATTTAAATCTTTACTTTCCTCCTTGACACCCTTGCAGTCTGCTATTGTTTCTATTGCTTCTGCTGCAAAGCAAGCTTTCTTTCCTTATGCTGAAAGGGTATTAGAGTTGATGAAAAACTTCATTGTGCTAACTAATGATGAGGATCTCCGTTCACGTGCAAGAGCAACAAAACTAGTTGGAATGGTTGCAATGTCTCTAGGGAAAACGAGAATGGAACCAATATTACCTCCTTATATAGAAGCTGCAATTTCTGTAATTACCTTTAAACTTAACACTGTTGCTGATTTTGCATTTTACCTTCTTACTGGAATAATATGATTTCTTTTGTTATTTTTAGGGGTTTGGTTTGGAGTATAGTGAGCTTCGGGAGTACACTCACGGATTCTTCAGCAATATTGCTGAGATTTTGGGTGACAGTTTCGCACAGGTCTGTTTATATTGACTTAATGTAATTCCTATATCATGCTTGCTCTTACTAGTGAAAATTTGTATTTGTAAACAGGATCTTTCTCATGTTGTGCCTCTTGCATTTATATTAACTTAATGTAATTCCTATATCATGCTCACTCTTACTGGTGAAATTTTGTATTGGTAAACAGTATCTCCCTCTTGTTGTGCCTCTTGCATTTACTTCCTGCAATCTTAATGATGACTCTGCTATTGACACTGATGATTGCAACGATGAAGTTGCCAATGGATTTGAAGGAGTTTCATCTGATGATGAAGCCCGTGACGAGCTAAGGGTTCGTAATATAAGTATTCAAACTGGAGTATTGGATGAAAAGGTAGCTGCATCCCAGGCCCTTGGTTTATTTGCACAGCATACAGCCATCTCTTATGCTCCGTATCCTTTGGCTGGATTACTTTTTACTTTCTTTTCTATAGTTGTTCCTTTATGACAGAAATAAACACTAAAAGTTAATATTTGATTTCTTAAATCATGATAAGCTATTTGGAGGAGACACTAAGAATCTTGGTTAAACACTCCTGTCATTTTCATGATGATGTTAGACTTCAGGCAATCACTGGTTTAAAACGTAGGTGGAAATTACTTTCCTTTTATTTTAACTGTGTTTATTTGTTTTGACTACTCTTGTTTTCTGCAGTTTGTTTCGTGCTGTTAATGCATGACAGGAGTCTTATACTTTTCTTAAGTAATTGTTTCTGGTTGTTTCAGCATAAAAATGTGTTTAAAATTGTTCTTAATAACTCAGACCCAATAATCCCATGCCGATACATTAAACCTAGCACTCAAACCATAAAGAAATAATCAGTGGAAGTAAGCTGACAGTTTTTCATGATATTTTACCTTTTTTACTCACAAGGATTCATATATGCACTTATGCCTATGTTATATGTGCTCTCAAATATCTCAGTTTTATTTATTGACTATGTATATATTATAATCATTGAATACTGATGTATATTTGATTTTAACTGCAGATACTTTAACTGCAGCCCATGCAATATTCCAAAGCCAAAATGTAAATCAATGCTCCCTTGCTTCTTTTCTCATTTCACCATTTCCTTTTTCAAAATTTAACTTTTTATGTTTACCATATACTTAAGTTGAGTTTTAACTTTTACCGTTATATTACAAATGCCACACGGGGGAAAGTAAAGGAAAGATAGAATGTGAGAGAAAAGTTTAGACAGAATCTAAGAGTTGCTGGCTGTAAACTTGATCTAAAATTGTCGATTCTAGTAGATAAGTGCTAATAATTAACTAATGCTAACTAACTATACCAGAATTGCTAACTAGGAACTAAATAAGCTTCTTAAAGCATCTAGACAACTGTACCAGCTAAATGCTCTACTAGAAGTCTAGACCAAAAGTTTGACACGTTTCTCATAAACATACTTCTTTCTAACTCACTATCAGTGTGAGTATCCATTTTGGTTAGTCAGCCATTGTTTTGCTTTTCATGATTATCATGAGAGGGCCACCACATAGTATGTGACAAAATGTGTTTTCTCTGAATTTAAATGCTCGCTCTTTTGTTCTAAGCATTTTTCTTACATCAAAATGACACTACCCTTACTTTTCAGGAGAGGTCTGCCAAAGCAAAAGAAATTCTTGGTGAGAACATTAATTGGGGTCTGGAAAAGCAATTTTTTAAAATTGTGTTATTGTCATCATAAGCTGTTGATTTTAAATATTTTGTCTTATTGATTCCACAGATACTGTGATGAATACTTTCATCAAGACTATGGTTGAGGATGAATACAAGGAAGTGGTTGCTCAAGCTTGCACTAACGTGACTGACATCATTAGAGATTATGGCTATGCAACTCTTGAGCCATGTAAGCATTGAGTTACCTATCGCCTAATGTTATTTTGCTGAGCTAAGGCTAATGTGAGATTTTTTTATACCAGACTTGCCCAAGCTTGTACATGCAATTTCACTGTTGCTCCAGGAGCAATCTTCTTGTCAGCAGATAGAGTTAGACAGTGAAATTGATGACGAAGATAGGTCACATGATGAAATTCTTATGGATGCAGTTTCTGATCTTATTCCTGCATTTGCAAAGGCCATGGGTGCTCAATTTGCTCCCATTTTTGTAAATCTATTTGATCATTTGATGAAATTTGCAGTGAGTTTGCAACCAAAAAGTTGTACACTTAGAATGTAGAATTAAATCATAAACTAATGTTCTCACTTTGAAATGCAGAAAGCTTCCCGTCCCCCTCGAGATAGGAACAGGGTTGTTGGGGTCCTTGCTGAAGTTGCTGAGAACATGGGTTTTCCTATTGCAGACTATGTGGATGTAATTCTGTTGCCTTTTTTGGATTTTTAATTTAATTTTATAAATTTTAGCATTCTGAGAATTGTTTGTTTTGTAAAATGTGATATTATTTTCTCAGCGAGTAATGCCTACGGTGCTTACAGAATTAGCATCATCTGATGTGGCAAATAGATGGAACGCCGCATATTGTGTTGGGGAGTTGTGCAAAAATGGTGGCGATTCAGCTTTGAAGTATCCTGTTCATGCTACCCTTTTGACTGATATACACTAATCTTTCTATTATTTTAGGTTAGCTTATGAGGGTTGGCTTACATGATTATTTATGTCAATCAATTTTAGTGACATATCCTGTTTTTATGGTTAAATCTTGTATACCTTGCATTTTCTTTAATCCAATACTAGATACTTCGACAACATATTACGTGGGCTTCGCCCCTTGTTTGATGAGTCTGAGCCTGATCATGCAGTGAGGGATAATGCAGCCGCTGCTGTGGCAAAGATGATTATGGTGCACCCTGAGTCTGTTCCTTTAAATCAGGTGGTTTCCTGCTTTATCTGTATTACTTTCCGCTCAATTAAATATGAATTTATCAACTTATAGCATGTTGCACCTCTAATTTTGTTGTTTGTACTCGGTAAATGTTTTCTTATTGGATGTTGTCTACGCATGTCTCGGTTCTAGGTTCTTCCTGTTTTCTTGAGTGTTCTTCCTTTGAAAGAAGACCACGAGGAGTCCATGGCTGTCTATAGTTGTCTCTCCGCCCTTATATTCTCATCAAATCCACTGGTAATTGTTTCCTGTTAGAAATTGAGATTCTTTCTTTGTTTTGGTGTTCCTTAAGCAGTAATATTGTCCTAACTAACTATGCTTCTCCATTTTTAAATGCAATGCAGATCGTTTTACTTATCCCTGACATAGTTAATATTTTTGCTCAAGTGGTGACATCACCTATTGAAACATCTGAAGTCAAAGCTCTTGTAGGCAGAGCTTTTTGTCATCTAATTTCATTATACGGCCAACAAATGCGACCACTTCTAAGCGCCCTCTCATCAGATCACGCAAATGCACTGTCAACATTTTCCTCAATGGGTTGACTCTGCGAATAATGAGCAAAGTGAAAATTTTATCCAATTCTTTGTTTTACCTATAAAGCATTTTTGAACAAATGTCTTGTTTAATAGTTAAGTCAATATAAAATCGATGCGCCTTTGCTAGGCGACTCTGAGCAACTTCAAGTTAAGACCTTTGCTAAAACCACTTACCTTAAAACTATCGACTTGCTTGCTTATGAATACTACTATCACTGTATAACTCATTACTCGAGTCATTTTTCTCCTTTTCTCCTACATTCATATTTTGTTATTAACTACTGATTGGATTATCGATGTTAACACATTTATTTATTTATTAAGACTGTGTTGCATGGCAATCATTTCTGTAAACATATGAATTGTTAGTAAGCAAGCAGGTGAGGAGAATGTTCTTGGATTTCAGTAAACATATGAAGATAAGGAAAACAAGATTTGGTATATGGTGAAAGTGGAATCTTGTTGAGGTATTTTCAACGTCAATTAAAATTTACATGATAACTCATTTTTTCACTATGCTATACAATTGAAGATTGCTTATTGCACCCTTGTGAAAAACAAAAATTAATGTTCCTAGAATATGGGTATGCATTTACAAACGCACTCCATCCACACCATATTCATTCGTAAGTGAGCCATAGTCTCATGTTAACAAAAAATAGTATAGAGATGCATCTCGATAAGAAAATGCAAAAATATATCTCTAGATGAGTTTTTAGTTTAATACATGTTGGTTCTCCCAGTTTTCTCGTTTATAGTAAAACATATCAAATTACTTTCTAAGCTACTTCTCTAATTCTCCCAAATTCACAATTTCTCAAGTCACTGCCCAAAATTTTCTATTCCATCCAATCCAAGTGTATCAACCACTTCTCAACATTCTTTCAATCAAGTGCTTCCACTACACAAGTAAAAATATATTAATGATTCCATTGTACATAGCCTGAAAAAGAGGGGGCTCCTTATTTTGGAGGTTGAGCTTTATAAATTATAAATGTCATATTTTTATATTTAATTAATGTTGTAGATATTATAACATTTTAAAACACGAAACTAATAAGTAGGGGTGTAATATGATAGGTTTGAATTTATTTATGGTCAAAAAAATGTCTGAATCAATGATATCTATATTGGTTAAGTTTGATTCAATTTTTAAGATATTTTTTAAAACTGGAACTAAACCAAACTAACCGGTTTTGTTCAAATGGTTTGGTTCGATTGATCGGTTTTCAATGTTGTTTTTCAAACACAGTAATCGTCAATGTCTTCTCCACTATCGTGTTTTTTGGGTGTATTTTATGCTATTATTTTTTAAACTAATATATTTCTTGTCATTTATTTCATACTCTACTTTTACAAACAACTTACAATTTGCTATTAATATATGTGACAGTGAAATGATTTTCATTGCATTATGGAATAAATTCACTATTAAATACGAAAGTTGACATTTGGCATCTGAAGGTTGGAAAGAAAATTGAAAACTTAACAAATAGAACACAACAAAACACGCACCAATTAACATATTTCATACCTCAAATACACATCAAAACTATTTTATAACAAAATTAAAAATAATTTTGTTGAAGAAGAAAAAATAAAAAAGTGTAAAAAAATTGAAAATTAACGAAGAAAACTATAACACGAAGAATGAGACCATAACATATCACAATGAAGGTAACGAGGATAGAAAGAAGGTAACGAGGACAAGTTGAATTGAGGCAGACAACTAGAGAAATAGTTTAGTAAAAACAAGTTTTGTGACTTATGATTTTCAATTTTTATGTTTATAGTTTTGTTCTAGATGTGTGTTTTGGTGAAAGGAAGAAAGTGAAAATAAATATGGAGAATAGTTGCACCATTATAAAATTTTGACTTAATGATAAGTAGAATAAAATATTTTAGCGTAATTATTTTTATTGGTTTAATTCATTAGTTTGGTGGTTCCTAAAAACTAAAATCAAGAACCAAACCAAACCACATCGATTTTTACTGGCTCGGTTCAATTTTATAACCAAACCTAAAACAAATCAATTTTATTTCAATTTAACTTTATTTAAATTATCGATTTAATTAATTTTTTCTGATCCACTTACACTCCTACCAACAAACATATACATTATTATTATTATTATTATTATTATTATTATTATTATTATTATTATTATTATTATTATTATTATTCTCAAAAACAGTGAAGTAGCAACAAGACAAAAAGGCAATAAGGGTTAATTAATAATACCAAGTGTTTTTTTATACAAATATTAAAACTCATTATAAAACTAAAAGCTAACAATTTTATCCATATTTTTTTCAAGTTTTCTAAAACCATTTTGGTCAAATAACTTTATCTGTCTTTGATAGCTCTTTTAATAATTTCTTTTTAAATGAAAATTTTAAAAGTTCAATATAAAACCAAAAGTTAACAATTTTATTGTTTTTTTTCAAATTTTCTTAAACATTTTTGGTCAAATAACTTTATCTATCTTTAAAAAATCTTTAAATTTTTTAAATATAAATTTTAAAAAATATTTATATTTTATAATTATATATTAAAATATTATTGTAAAACTGATTTATTATAAAATTTTATGATAAAATAAAACACATTGTTATATGTAGTTTTATGTATTTTTCATATATAAAAAGATACATTGTTTAATTTTACAATAATATTAAAATTTTAGCAATACTAATATTAATTTTAACTTGATTAAATAGATAACAAAGAATTAAAAGATTTAAATTTTTGGAACAATCTTACACAATATTTATAAAACTAAAATTTTCTAATCACTTCGACTTTTGAAAATTGAAACATAATTTGACTTTTAAATTATTTGATATAAGGTTAAATATGTTTTTAGTCCCTACAAAATTACTAAATTTGACTTTTAGTCTTTATAGAAAATATAAATTCTAATCCCTACAAAATTATTTATGCATGTAGTTTTAATTCCGGTAGAAGGACTAAAATGTCATACAAAAATAATTTATAAGGACTAAAATATGACATTTTTTTAAATATTTATAGAGATCAAAAACATTATTAACCCTCTGATATATATATATATATATATATATATATATATATATATATATATATATATATATATATATATATATATATATATATATATATATATATATATATATATATATAAAAGGAAAAATAGAATATGTGATTTATAATTATATTAATAGATTCTAGAATAATAAATTAAATAATAAAAAATAATTAAATAATTAAAAATAATAGATTTTAGAATTATGTTTGATAAGCACACATTTTTAATAAGAATCTGTGATTTATAATTGGGCTAAATTTTAATTTTGGTCAACTCACAAAATCAATCTCTTTATTATTTATTTTTTAAAATATTTTAGTTCTTCATGTTCATTTTTCGTCCTAAAAATACCGATGTGTGCTATTTTTTAGATATGTAAGATACTTTTATTATCTTACATACGAAAAATTAATTATTCATTACATTTTCGACAATGTTTTTTTTCCAATCATCTTCTCTGACATCTTCATATTTTTCTCTTTCAATTTGTTCATTCGTTTTCTTTGTTCTCTATAAAATTTTCTCTATGTTCTCTTCGCTTGAAAATTATGTGACATATACAAAACTCTTTAGAAAAATGCATAGGGAAACCATTTTATGAGTTTGTCAAAATAGAGGACCAAAATATAATTTAGTCTTATAATTAAAAATAATAGTTCTAGAATAATAGTTAGATAATTAAATAATTAAATATTTAAAAAAGTAATGTGATAACAATGAAAAGTGAGTATATTGCCATATATCTAGTTCAATAATTAAGGAAATATCAAGTTTACTTTAAAATATAGTAAACATTTTAAATAAAGTGTCACCGGATCATTCGTAAAAAAGAAAATGTTTACTATAAATTCTAATGTGTACTATTTCTTAAACATGTGACATATTTTTATTGATTTGATTTAAGAGTTTAATGGTGATGCACTGACAGTGTAAAAAAGTTTTACACTATCATCCAATGAAAATATATCATTCTGCCATGTCATCTCAGTAATTTAAAAATAACAGTATGACTTGGTAAGATACATGGTCGTGATTGGTTGACAGTCTAAAATTTTTTTACACTGTCAGTGCATCACCCATTTTTCCTTGATTTAATATAAAAAAAGTTAATTATTCATTATATTTTTTATGATGTACTCTTTCTTCACTCATTTTCTCCGATTATCTTTTTCTTCTTTTTTTTTTCTTTAAGTTTGTTCATTTATCTTCTCCGTTTTTTAGAAAATGCTAAAATGTTCAATCTCGCTTAAAATGGTAAAATGTTCATCATTTTTTGAATGAAAAATAAACATAAAAAATTAAAACTATTTAAAAAATTAATAGGAGTATTGATTTCGTGAGTTGACCAAAATAGTAAAATATGTTATGAAATTAACAAAAATAATATAGAGATGAAGTAGAGAAAGTAAGAGAGAAAGTGATATTCTATTATTTTCTTCAAAAAGTATTATTTACATTGCAAAGTGGACCTTATTTATAGGACATTAGGAAGGTGAACAATCATAATCTTACTATACCATTTAATAGGGAATATGAAGATGAAAGATTATAATACATATGGACATCCACAATAATATTTATTCATAACACTCCCCCTTGGATGTCCATTGAGGATATGTATCGTTAAAACCTTACTAAAAAATCCTGTGGGAAAAATTCTAGCGAAGGAAAAAGAGTACAATATCCTTTGAATATGAATTGCCTCGTTAAAAACCTTACTAGGAAAACTCAGTGGGACAAAACCATGGTGAAGGGAAAAAGAGTGCAAAACATATGTATTTCTCCCCCTCATCCATAAATTTATTTGTGAGACGATATTGTTAGACGATAGGGATGGTCTAGAGGGGGGGGGGTGAATAGACCACCTTTTTTAGACTTAAGAAAATTTTAGCGTTTGAAAACATGATTCCCCGGAATCAAACTTATCGTCTTGAACGATCAAGTTATCGGGGACCAGATATGTCCAATTAACGAACCAGATGAAAATGGTGAATTTGAATTACTCGTTTCAGCGAAATTATCAATTTTCTAGTATACACACTATACGATACTTACTCACAATAAACTGTTTCACACAAAAATTGACCAAAAATTGAATATGGAATTTTATCAAACACTTGGTGAGCGATTTTCACCAAGCTTCAATTTTTGCTAAACTATGAATTTTTACCAAAAACGAATATTGAAAAGATAAAACTAAAGACGATATAGAACACCATATTTGTTTAGGCAGTTCCTCTATCGTCCTCGCAGAAGTACGTCTGCCCCTAATTTTAAATGAAATTAGGAAAGTTTTATTTGATTGCAAAATGTTTAACAAGGAAAGAGTTTACCAATCACCAACTACACACATGCAGTAAAATTGAATACAATTCTTTCCTTCCCTTGATTCAAGTAGAACCAAGTCAATGTCAATGATCCTCACCGATCAAGACCCCGATCCTTCCTTTTCTTTTATGTAGTATATAGTACACGGAAATCTTCCAAAATATTAAAATTTCCAAGTTTAACGAACTTCGTGACTTTTATGTACTATATCACACGAAATTCTTCCAAAAGACCAAATTTTAAAAGTTTAAAAAACTTCGTGACTTTTATGTAGTATAGCACACGAAAATCTTTCAAAATACAAGAATTTGTAAGTTTCACGAACTTCGTGACTTTTATGTAGTATAGCACACAAAAATCTTCCAAAATACCAAAATTTGCAAGTTTAATAAACTTCATGAATTTTATGTAGTATAGCACACAAAGATTGTAACACCCGTATAATTTTAATATTAATTTAATCAAGAATATTGAATTAATAATTAGAATTATTAAGGATTTTGTGAAAATAATAAATAAATAATGGTTTATGGCATTTGGGCCATGTGAGAAATAGTAAAAGAGGGGGTGTGATATAGGAAGGCCCTTTACTAATATTATTATTATTTTCACAAAATAATTGGAATTGGGAAGAAAGAAAGAACGTGAAAGAACAGAAGTCTGAGGAACGTGGAACGTGAAGGAAAACGGTAGAGGGAGAGACCAAGAATCAAGAAATTTGTCTAAGGTAAGGGGGGACTTATCTGATTATCATCTATTATCGGGTTAGGGGTTGATAATACTGAATAGATGTGGAATTCGGGTCGATTGAGTCATATGATAGGTTTAGGGATTGGGTCAATTGTATGATGTTTGATCTCTATGTTTGAATCTATGATGTCTGCTGTTATACCCCAAAATTTGCCCACTTCTTTTTTCAGGAAAGTTTCAATATGAAAATTAAGAGTCTCATATAAACATGGATTTTTTCAAAATATCCTGACATATGAAGAACTTGGTTTTCAGAATTTTTCTTACACAGTAACTTGGCTTACAGTGGAATTTATTCTTACGCAAACGCCAAATACTGTTCTTTACTTCACAAATACTATTTATTTATTTTACAGATAAATAGTACTAACACAGTTCATGCAGGGTTAAATCTTTTTGCAGGCGCAAAAGCAGGAAACTCACACTGTACTGTACACGAACAGTCGGTTGACAGACAAGCTGCAGACAGTACAATTCACAGTGATTTGTACAATCAATCAAATCAATCATTCACAAGTCAAATTTCCAAGATTTTTGTGTTAGAAGTCTTCTGAATATCACATGATTAGCAGAAACTCAACACTGCACAAAAATCAGGTACGCTTAACTGCCTCCTATACAGACAGTCCCTAATCAGGGTTTTTCTTGTTTTAACAGGAGCAACAAGTTTTGAGAGCTCAAATGGATTTCAAATACATCCATACATCTCAAAGTACCATCATTCAAATTTTCAAACTTCAATTCACTCAGACGCACCGTCAGCAGCTCAAACAGTCAACAGACGACCCGTTTGACCAAAAAAGTCAACTGACAGTCAAAAATGAAATTTTTTGTCAAAGTCCATATTTTGTCAAAGGATTCAACATTTGATCATTGGATGATCACAATTCATCAAGGAAAGATCAAAAATCAACAAAACCCTAAGATTCAAAATTAGGGTTTTTGCCTGAAAAGTCAACTCAACTTTGACTGATCATAACTCTCTCATCCTTCATCCAAAAAATGTCAACCAAAGCTCATTTTGAAGGAAATTCAATTATCTTTCAAATGCAATTGATCCCATGGTCATAGCATTCACCATTTGAAAAATATGGCCAAAGACATTACAGGTCATTTTCAAAGTCAACAAAAAGACACTTTTTTCAAATGGACACACAAGGAGAACCAAAAATCATTTTGATATGAGACCAAAGACATTGGTTAGAGGACTCTTTGAGGTTTCCAAAAAGTGCAAGATCTCCTTCATATGACAAAAATTGAAGGATTTACACCTTGTTGAAGTTGGCTAAATTTTGGGAAAATGCATGAAATCAACATTGCTCAAAAATGTTTTTTTTCCAAAAGATGCCAAGTTTTTATGGTCCAAACATCTTTGCCATGTTACTATGGGCCTCCCACGACCAAGACAAAGCCCACATCTTTATTGGCCATTTTTTGCATAATTTTATCTTACTTTAAGATTAAAATTAAAAGGAAAATGCATGGATAATGGTTGCTTGGCCTCCAAGTATGACTCACTTCAAGGAATCTTCATTTTTTCTGCAAGAATTGAAGAGCAAGACAAGAGCATTGAATGGAGTCAAGCTTGGTCAACAATTCAAAGATTTTTAATATTTTAAAAATCAAACTTTCAACAAAGACAACAAAGCTTCTTAGCTTGAGTTCCAAGCAACTTTGGGCTATAAAAGAAGCATCATACTTCAGCAAAAAGGGGACACACGAAATAGGGCAAGGATATAGCAAGAAATATCACAAAAATTCTCAAAATTTGCATATACTTTGTAATTTTCAAATTCAAATTTCCAATCAATATCAATACCAATAAACACTTCTAATCATCTCCTCAAACATCATAGAGTAAGATTGAGCTCTAAATATAGACATATGAGAGTCGTATAAAGCACTTAAAGCTCTTCATGTACATATGAGTTTTATTTTCGTTTTTGTATATGCAACTAATTTCACTGCAAACTAACCACCCTAACATCCTTATGGGGACCTATATGTGTGATCTGAGCCTTAGCATGAGTGTTCCAACGTGAGGATCAGGCTCCACCATTAAAACGAGTCCATGAGTGTTTAAGCTTCATCTTCTTCGTATCCATAGCTAGGAGCTTCAAACCTTAAAACAAATGACATATTTGGATTCAGGACACTCTAATTAGTGGATCTGGGTCACTTGTTTCTATTGCTAACTCGTATTTTTTGCAGGTTCATAGGTTGTTAAAAAACTGGAATTTTAACGTCCAAATAGGGGAGGTTAAAAACCCCCGCTATTTGAAGCTGAAAACCTCACTTCTGGAGGTTGAAGACGACCACGCGTCCAAGCGTGGTTCGTCTGACTTTTCAGCGCGCCAAGGTGGCCCTTCCCTCAAATCTTATTCGCTGGTCAATCCAGCGTGGGCCCCTGCAAAGACTTTGAATCCCCTTGGATTCAGTGTACACCATCATACCATGCACCTACAAATCTGTGCCCTTGGATCAATCTCAAAGCCAATCCAACGCCTCACACATGCAAGCTCACCATGCTCCTTCATTAATTGCCACACCAGATCAGTATCCTTATATTTTTAATTTTATTTTCTATTTTTATTTTAGTTTCTTTGATAAATTAATTAAAAATAGTTAAAAACTTCCAAAAATTCCACAAAAAATATTTTAAACTTCTAAAATAATATATTATTTTATGAAACAAAAATATTTTATTTTTCTTCAAAATTTCAATATTTTTCATAATTAATTAGTATGTATTTGTATATTTGCTTATTAATTATTTTAATTAGTCAAAAAATCATAAAAAAAATTGTTCTTTGTGTTAAATATTGTTTATATATCATAAACTAATTTTGTACATATTTAGGATAATTTTCTCTTTAAGTTTTAATTATTTGTGTAATTATTTGCATAATTATGTTTTGATTAACTTAAAATATCCAAAAACAAATTTCAAAAATTCCAAAAAAATTAGTTTTGTTCTAAAATCAATTAACAAACATTTTGTACATATTTTTAAACTTATTTGCTAGGTTTAATCATATTTCCATCTTTTCTTTATTTTAAATTAATTAATAATGCATTAATTATATTTAAAATAAATCACAAAAATACAAAAATATGCCTTTTATTTCTTGCAATTTAAAATTCCTAGATAAATGTATAGGATGTCAAATTCATGTAAATAGGCTAGTTTACATTTCCCGCACAATCGATGTAATAGCGTAGATTTACTTTCTGCACTTTACATTTCCGCATTTTAATTTCCAGCACCCATATAAACTGCGTGTATGTCAAAGATAAAACTGAACCGTCAGATCACTAACTTCAAAGATAAATATCTGAATTCAATCACAATCACATTTGCACCTCCTAGGGTAACCCCTTTTCACTCTTTTCAAAATCAAAGTTACATTTCTACTGTTTCGAGTACAAAATCGAACCTTTTGTTTATATCCGACGAATGGATAGATTTTTAAAGGGAACAAGGATAAAGACCTCCTAACTCAGGGTAGACCTCCTAGTTTGCTTGCTCAAAATCAAAACAAACAAAATTCTCATACACTGTTGTTTTTTTTAAAACGAATTTTCCAAAAGACAATATTTTGTATACATCCAAACACGGATCATTACAAAATTAACGATCTTTTCAAAACATCTTTCGAAAGATAAACAAGCATTTGTATATATCCGCACAAGGATCATTACAAATTCTATTTGCAAAGGTATTTCAAAAACACAGGTAAAGCATTCCGAATCAATTGAAAAGTAAAGCAAATGAGCTAAGCAAACTAAAGAGCCCATGGATAACCATGGATACAAAGGGTGCTAACACCTTCCCTTTGTATAACCTACCCCCTTACCCAGAATCTCTCAAAGGTCTTTTTTCTGTTTCTTTTATAAACCTTTCCTTCATTGGATAAAATAAAAGGTCGGTGGCGACTCTGTAAACTTTTTCAAAAGTGACGCGAAAGCGTCCGATCGACAAAAAAGAGTCAGTTCACGTATCCCACCCACGGAGGGGTATGGCCCGAAAGGACGGTCCACAGAACTGGCGACTCTGCTGGGGAATACAAATTCAAAATGTTTTCAAAAGGGGTTACCTTTAGAGTATAGATCATTTCGATGTTTTCAATTGTTTGATCTGATTGCTTTACTTTTCACAGGTTTGCTTGGGTACTTTGCTTGTGTGAAAGATTCTAACCCGAATCTCGAGATACCTTAAGTATATGACAATAGACCAAGGAAACTGTACGGCATGTACCGATACGGTTGATCTGGTAGTCATCGTTAGTGTGATACTTTGGTTTATACTGATGTCCCTTGAAAGCGATCAAGGAGTATATTAGGCTTCCGAAGTGTCATTAACACTAATTTGTCTTAGAACCTTTTAGTTGAACTTGACTTGTGGCCTATTAAGTGGCTAGCTTTGAAATTGATCGAAGCTAGTTATCCTCGAGGAATATTCTTGATCGGCCGTCCGAGCGCCGTATTGAGATGTTGTCTCCAAGGATCATAGAACCCGAATACTATTCTAGGACAGGTTTTCAACCAACTCAACTTCAGAGGGGAGGGTATCACCTATCAACCTCATGCAAGCCTTTAAACCTAAGGCTATTGTTTGATTTGTTTTTGTGTGCCACATGTTTGCATCATAAACACATCATTTTTCACTACACATTTCAAGGATCAAAGAGTTTACTTTTGTTTTTGCAGGTAATGGCTCCCGCCACCAGAGATTACATCCGAATCAATATCTCAACGGTGCCATCTGAACTCAAAGTCTTGGTAGCAGAATTCCCCAGGAATGCTCAATTCACTGAAAAGCATGGTCACCTACTCCATTTGGTTACCTCAAAGTTTGAAGAAGACATGATACGGGTCCTGTTCCAGTTCTTCGACCCTGAACATCATTGCTTCACATTTCCTGATTACCAGTTGGTACCCACTTTGGAAGAATTCTCTGAATTAATTGGATTACCAATCCGAGATCAATTACCTTTCACTGGTTTAGAAAGAAAACCAAAACCTGAAGTCATTGCTGCTGCTTTACATCTGCAAAAGTCAGAAATCAAATCCAATTGGGAAACAAAGAGTGGAGTTGAGGGTTTGCTTGCCAAATTCTTACTGGAAAAGGCTCGACTACTGCTAGAAAACAAAAGTTATCCAGCTTTTGAAGAAGTTATGGCTCTTTTGATCTATGGGTTGGTTTTGTTCCCTAATTCCGACCAGTTCATAAGTGTACACATCATCAACCTTTTCCTAATTCGCAACCCGGTACCAACATTGCTGGGAGACATCCTACACTCTCTACACACTCGTACCACGAAGAAGCGAGGAACTCTCATGTGCTGTATACCACTGCTGGCTAGGTGGTTTACATGTCATCTTCCCCGATCAGTACTGAGAAATGAACAAAGAGCACAATGGTCTTACAGAATCATGTCTTTATCTCATTCAGATATCCGATGGAACAACTTCTTTCAAAGAGACATTACTATCATTGATCATTGTGGAGAATACCCTAATGTGCCACTCCTTGGCATTAAAGGAGGTATCACTTACAATCCCTCTCTAGCTCTACGCCAATTCGGATATGCAAGAAGCAACGGTCCTCATGACATGATTATCCGTGGCATTGTGTTTGATTACGAGAATGATTCTCACAGACACCGACGAAGATTCATACAGGCTTGGGACAGTGTCTATAGAATAGAAAGCAAAACTCTGGGGCAATGGAATTCTATTCCTATGGAACTTTACCTCAGATGGGTGCGTACTCATGCTCAAAAACTCATGATGCCCTATCCCGCTGTTCTACCTGTGACTATCGAATCAGAAGTCGAAGGTTACGAACCTCAAGTTATTCTACACCCGGATATGCCAACTGACTTGGAAGAGTTGCAAAAATCCTGGGTTCAACTCAAAGAGGAAAGAGACACCTTCAAAGAACACTGTCAGGACTATGAGAGAAGGCTATTCGAGCTCACCAGACAGCTTCAAGAAGAACAAAGAATCAACGCATTCCTGGGGACAAAGAAAAAGCGCCCACGGGAGACCTGAAAGATCATTTATTTTATTTTCTGTCTTGTAAGCCCAAATGAGGCAAAGAAAAAAGAATAAATTGATTAACTAACGTTTGTTGCTTCTTTAACAAATCTAGACTCTATGATCCTTGAAAACATTGCACACATGCATTCACATGCATTGCATACACATTGCATTTCATACATTGCATTTCATACATTGCATTCATATACATTGCATACACATTGCATACATGGCATCCAGTCATACACATTTCATAACAGGTTCTCATGACGGGTTTCTCATCTCTTCGCTGTTTATTTCAGTCAGAAGAGATGGAATCTGAGGCAAGCATCAAGAATCTCGAAGTACAGAATGCCCAAGTTCAAGTGGCAATTCTGGAACTGGCAAAGGGGCAACAAGAGCTGAAAGCCCTGATACTCAAGAAGAAGAAGAAGCCCAAAGAATCTGCAGGCTTGAGTTACCTGAGAAGGAAGATCAAGATCCCTGTCAAAAAGATCAAAAAGCCACCAATCCCTGAAATAGTCGGTGATGGTGAACAAGAAGATAATCAAAGCAACCAGGGTTCTGCTAAACCCTCTCTCTCTTCAAATGAAGAAGAAGATCATTCTGGAGACGAACAGGATGATGACAAATACCAACAGTTGGAGGATCGTATGAAAGCTATGGAAATACAAAAAATACCTGGCTTAGATTTCAATGATCTGGGACTCGTGTCGGATGTTGTCATCCCTCCAAAATTCAAAGTTCCAACCTTTGCAAAGTATGATGGAGTTTCTTGTCCAAAACTACATTTGAGATCTTATGTGAGGAAGATACAACCTCATACAACAGATAACAAATTGTGGATTCACTTTTTCCAAGAAAGTCTGTCAGGTACACAACTCGAATGGTACTACCAGCTAGAAAATACCAAGGTTCATACTTGGGAAGAATTAGCTGCTGCTTTTTACAAACAGTACCAATACAATGCTGATCTTACACCCACTCGTACTCAATTGCGAGGCATGTCTATGGGACCAAAAGAAAGTTTCAAAGAGTATGCACAAAAGTGGAGAGATATGGCTGGAAGGGTTCAACCACCCTTATCTGATCGCGAACTAGTCGACATGTTCATGGGCACTTTAACTGGCCCATTCTATAGCCATTTGCTGGGAAGTTCATCATCAGGTTTCACTGACCTAATACTGACCGGAGAACGTGTCGAAAGTGGCATTCGAAATGGAAAAATTCAAGTAGGATCCTCCTCTGGTACTACAAAAAGGCCCATCAGAAATGAGGTCAATACAGCGCAAATTCAGACAAGTCACAAAAGTGATCAGCATCAATCTGTAGGGGCAGTTATGATCTCCGCATCTGCACCTCAAAAAGATCAACAGCCAAAATATACGCATCGACCAGATGCACCAAGAAGAACTTTCACCAAAATCAACATGCCAATCTCTCAGGCATTGCAGCACTTGCTTAAAGCGGATCTGATCACATTAAGGGGTCCTCCGAAGAATGTCAATACTTCTTCTCTGAATTATCGCCCTGATGCAACATGTGCCTATCATTCAAACTGTCCAGGACATGACGCAGATCACTGCTGGGCCCTGAAAAATAAAATCCAAGACATGATAGATGCTGGAGAAATTGAGTTCGATCCTCCAGAAACTCCAAATGTCATCACAGCACCTATGCCAAAGCATGACAAAACTGTTAATGCTATCATAGACACAGTTTACATTTATGATGTGAACGAAGTATCAGTTCCACTCCTCGAAGTCAAAAGAAAGTTCATCCAAGCTGGTTACTTTCCAGGTTGTGATCCCGACTGCTTTTATTGCTCACGCCAACCCAATGGTTGTGAAAATTTAAAGATGGGAATTCAAAAACACATGGATCGCCGTATCATTATGTTTGAGAGGCTCCCTTCTATGGACATGTTGGGCAAAGTCTTTGCCAACGGGATAAGAATGGAAGACGTCTCAGTGATCTCCAGCTTACCATTCAAAATCTCTACCAAGGCTCCATTCAAACTTTCTGCTACACTCAAAGTGGCATCAGTAGTCATTGCTAGACCAACTCCATTTCCATACTCCTCAGACAAAGCTGTCCCATGGGGATATGACACTAATGTTTACATTCATGGAGTTAAGCAGGATCCCTCGACTAAAGAGGACGCAACACTAACTACTTCAGCTGTAAGTAACATTGCAGGCACTAGCAAGATCACGAGAAGTGGAAGAATCTTTTCACCAGAAATTTCTCCAAATATTGCTGCTAGTCCAATCCAGGTTCCAATTCCTATTCCAGATATCAACACTCGAGGCAAAGAGCCACTGATCGAACCAGTTCAAAATCCGGTAGAGATCACTGCTGAGGATCCATCAAAGCAAGAGATGGACGAAATATTGAAAATCATCTGCAAAAGTGATTACAATATTGTCGAGCAACTGGGGCATACTGCTTCAAAAATCTCAATGTTATCTCTGCTAAAATATTCAGAAGCTCATGCTAAAGCTCTAATGAAGTTCCTTCAAGCTGCGCATGTGCCTCAAGAAATCCCAATCGACCAATTTGAGAATTGTGTCGCCAGTCTTACAGTGCCCAATGGTCTTGGTTTCTCTGATGTGGATCTAACCCCTGCTGGAAGAAATCACAACAAGGCCCTGCACATCTCTATCGAATGCAACGGCACCACTCTGTCTCATGTGCTAATAGACAATGGTTCCTCTCTAAACGTGTTACCAAAAGTAATACTGGAAAAACTTGACTTCAAAGGAGTTGTGCTACAACCAAGTGATGTGGTTGTAAGAGCCTTCGATGGGTCAACAAGAACGGTGTACGGAGAAGTTAAGCTCCCAATCAGAGTGGGCTCTCAAACTTTCGATGTTATCTTTTCCGTAATAGACGTTCTTCCAACATACTCCTGTTTACTAGGACGCCCTTGGATACATGGGGCAAACGCTGTAACTTCTACCCTGCATCAGAAGTTAAAATACCCAGTAAAAGGAAAGGTTGTCACAGTCTATGGCGAAGAAGAATATATGGTCAGTCACTTGAGCAACGACAAGTATGTTGAGATGGAGGGCGAATCCATCGAAACTCCGTATCAAGCTTTTGAGGTTGTATCTCCAGATATCTCTACCACCAAGCATATTCCTGCTACTCCAGCTACAACTATGGCTTCTCTCAAAGATGCCAAAGCCATGATTGAACAGGGTGATCGCACAGTATGGGGACAACTCCCTGATATACCCTACAAGTCCGACAAGCTAGGTCTGGGCTATAATGGTGAAAATCAAAAGAATGATCAAAATCCTCGCTCTGAAGGGTTAATATCACACTTCGCCAGCCAAGAAGTAAACGCCATTGATGATGAAGGGACATACTTGAACCACATCATTCAGCCATATCCAGACGAAATTCCACCCATTACCATGGGAATGTGGGATGCTGTGGGAGGACCAAATGACGGTTACAACTACCAGTATATCACACCTCAGAATTCTTACATTGCTCTGGAAGATCTTACTCCAACAGAAGAGGGTAATCAAAATGACGGAAGTATCACAAGTCCCGTCACTCAGCAATATCAAAATCCACCCAAAGAAGTATGGGACACGCTAGGAGAACCCAGCGGCAAATACGACTATATGGTGAAATATTCCGCTCCTCCGAGCTTTTCAACTCCCATCAAAGACATTGTCCCGACTGGATGGGACGAACAGTACGACGACAACTTCGCTCTTGAAGAAGCCAGGAAGATGCCAAACAACGAAGGTTATTTTCTGTCACAGTACACTCCTTATCAGGATGCACAAGTCTCTATTCAAAACATCATTCCTACTGCATGGGACGGCCTTATCGAGCATCTCGCTCAGCCAATAGAGGGACCTCCACCTGGATTCTCATATCCAACAAATCATCCAACTTATCCTGAAGAATTACCTACGCATTTTCCCACTAGCGGAATCAATGCTACGGAAGACGAAAAGAACAACTGCAACTGGAACAGCTGGGTGCTCCCTGCTAACAACGGTGGATTGAACAACTGGAAAGCAGAGGATGTGATCTCCTTTGATCAGGAGTAAATGCCATTTCCTGTTTTCTTTGTGTATATTGTGCAAAGATAAAAGTGGTTCCTGAACAATCGAACCATGAGCTTGAAAGCCGTGTGCCTTAGCACAACGGTCCTTCTATAAAAAGGGTTTGTCATGGGATGCTTGCATGTTCAAAATTTTGTGATCCTTTTTCTTTCTTTATTCGCTTTCAAATAGCTATGTTTTTCTCTTCATACACACTCACATATCTACCATGCAGATTCACATACACGCTGGATCCAGTCAATAACGACTCTGCTATTGCCCGTCATGACTTTGAAAATCCGATCTACCAAACTGAGGACGAAAGTGAGGAAGATTGTGAAGTGCCAAGAGAAATTGCAAGACTTCTAGAACAAGAAGAAAAAGCCATACAGCCTCATGAGGAGCCGATTGAGGTCATCAACTTGGGCAGTGACGAAGAAAAGAAAGAGGTCAGAATTGGGGCTGACTTAGAAAACAGTGTCAAGCAAAGACTGATTCAATTGTTGCAAGACTACGCCGAGATATTCGCCTGGTCTTATCAAGATATGCCTGGCCTTGACACGGACATTGTAGTTCATCGCCTGCCAATCAAAGAAGGAAGCACTCCGGTCAAACAGAGACTGCGAAGGAGTAAGCCTGATATGTCAAAAAAGATCAAAGACGAGGTTGAAAAACAATTCAATGCCGGATTCCTAAAAGTTGTAAGTTATCCTCCTTGGATAGCTAACATCGTGCCTGTACCCAAAAAAGACGGGAAAGTCAGAATGTGTGTAGACTACAGAGATCTGAACCGGGCAAGCCCTAAAGATGATTTCCCTTTACCGCACATCGATGTACTAGTTGACAATACCGCACAATGCAAGGTATTCTCCTTTATGGACGGATTCTCAGGGTACAATCAAATCAAGATGGCACCCGAAGACATGGAAAAAACAACCTTCACAACTCCCTGGGGAACCTTTTGTTACAAAGTAATGCCCTTTGGTCTAAAAAATGCTGGAGCTACCTACCAACGAGCAATGGTAACACTATTTCATGATATGATTCATCAGGAAATAGAGGTGTATGTCGATGACATGATCGCAAAATCCAACACCGAAGAAGAACATTTGAGTCATTTACACAAGCTGTTTGACAGACTCAAGAAATACAGATTGCGACTGAACCCGAACAAGTGTACCTTTGGAGTAAGATCCGGTAAACTCTTAGGTTTCATCGTCAGCAGTAAAGGTATTGAGGTTGATCCTGCCAAGGTCAAAGCCATTCAAGAAATGCCTATACCCCGTACCGAGAAACAAGTCAGAGGATTCTTGGGACGTCTAAACTACATAGCCAGATTCATTGCCCATATGACTCCTACTTGTGTGCCAATCTTCAAATTACTGAAGAAAGATCAAGTGGAAAGATGGAATGACAAATGCCAGTTAGCCTTTGATAAAATCAAAGAATACCTTCAAAAACCGCCAATCTTGTTACCTCCTGTGGAAGGCAGACCTCTGATAATGTACCTAACTGTGTTAGAAGATTCAATGGGGTGTGTACTCGGACAACATGACGATTCCGGTCGAAAGGAGCACGCAATCTACTATCTTAGCAAAAAGTTTACCGATTGTGAAACAAGATACTCACTACTCGAAAAAACTTGCTGTGCCTTAGCATGGGCGGCTCGCCGACTAAGACAGTATATGCTAAATCACACCACTTTCCTGATCTCCAAGATGGATCCAATCAAATACGTGTTCGAAAAACCTGCTCTCTCTGGAAGGATTGCAAGATGGCAAATGATCCTAACAGAATATGACATTCAATACACTTCGCAAAAAGCAATCAAAGGAAGTGTGGTAGCTGATCATTTAGCTCATCAAGCAGTAGATGATTATCAGGCATTGAACTTTGACTTCCCAGACGAAGACATTATGCTAGTCAATGACTACAAACAACCAGGATCCCGATGGACTATGGTTTTTGACGGAGCTTCTAATGCGCTCGGCAATGGCATCGGAGCTGTGATCATTTCCCCCACAGGAGGTCATACACCCTTCACCGCCAGATTGTGTTTCAATTGCACCAACAATATAGCCGAATACGAAGCATGCATTCTGGGTCTCAAAGCTGCAATTGATCTAAAAATCAAATTCCTTGAAGTCTACGGAGACTCGGCCTTGGTAATCTACCAAGTCAAAGGGGAATGGGACACAAAGCACCCAAATCTAATTCCATACAAAGAACATGTGCTGAGTTTGATTCCTTACTTCGAGGAGATCACTTTCGAACACATCCCACGCGAAGAAAATCAACTAGCTGATGCCTTAGCTACCATGTCATCCATGTTCAAAGTCAATTGGGACGACGAAGCTCCTATGATCACCATTTACAGGCAAGACGAACCAGCCTAGAGCAGGTTACTACTGGTCTACCATGGAGACAGATTGCCATCATCATTCCAAAACTTGTCACAAATGCCAGATATATGCCGACAAAGTGCATGTACCTCCAGTTCCATTAAACGTTCTGACGGCTCCTTGGCCTTTCGCAATGTGGGGTATTGATATGATTGGAGAAATCAAACCTACTGCTTCCAACGGACATCGCTTTATCCTGGTCGCTATTGACTACTTCACAAAGTGGGTAGAGGCAGCTTCATATGCTTCTGTCACCAAGAATGTGGTAGCCAGGTTTATCAAGCACAATCTCCTTTGTCGGTACGGCATCCCCGAAAGGATCATCACTGACAATGGCACGAATCTAAACAACAAAATGATTACTGAACTCTGCACGCAGTTCCAGATCAAACATCATAATTCTTCTCCATATCGACCAAAGATGAACGGCGCTGTCGAAGCCGCCAACAAAAACATCAAGAAAATCATACAAAAGATGACAGTAACCTACAAAGACTGGCATGAGATGTTACCTTTTGCTCTTCATGGTTATCGCACATCTGCGCGTACTTCAACAGGGGCAACTCCATTCTCGTTAGTCTATGGTATGGAAGCAGTTCTCCCAATCGAAATCCAGATTCCTTCCTTAAGGATCATGAAAGAAGCCGATCTAGACGAAGACGATTGGATTCAAACTCGATTCGACCAAATACACTTGATCGATGAGAAAAGACTTGCAGCTATCTGTCATGGCCAGCTATACCAAAAGCGCATGATCAAAGCATTCAACAAGAAAGTCAAAAGTCAAGCATACCAAACTGGTGGCTTGGTTATCAAACGCATCATCTTACCACAAGGTGATCCCAGAGGCAAATGGACCCCCACCTACGAGGGACCATTCATAATCAAGAAAATGTTCTCCGGCGGTGCCATGTTGCTTACCACCATGGATGGCGAGAATTTCCCACACCCTGTGAATGCGGACATAGTCAAAAAGTACTTTGCTTAAAAAAAAAAAATACAGCTCGCTAAGTTGAAAACCTGAAAGGGCAACTTAGGCAAAAATGAGCGTCTCGGTGGATTGAAAACCCGAAAGGGCGATCCAGGCAAAAATTAGAGACAAAACAAATACAATCCCGGTAGGCTGAAAACCTGAAAGGGCAGCCTAGGCAAAAATTAGGGAATAAAGCATACAACTATGTCCCGCTCAGCTGCCTACTCACCGACAAGGTTCAACACCTCAAAGACACCGATCAGTCCAATCACTTTCTTCCAACAAGTGAGGGATGAGATGCTCGAAGACAGATTGGCAATAGCAGAATTGAAACTTGACTGGATCGTTCTCACATAGCTATTTCTTTTCATAAATACTTTTCAAAACTTTCTGACAATTTCCTACTTCTGGGATTGTTGTCTCCCTATACTAATCCGCCTATCACGGCACCTTTTCAAAAATCAATGCAGCTTATAACTAACATTTTCATTTTTTCTGTTTTGAATACGCGAGCATCCCAATGATATTTTGAATGAACATATGCATTTGAATATGATTGATGTTTACCAGGAAAAACAGGAATAGCATTCCGGACATGTCCCAATTATTTGGACATTATCCTAAACCAGCATCAGAAAGAAGTTTCCCCAATGGAGACACATTCCTCAACAAATCCCTCAAAAAGATTTTTCTTTCGAAAGAAGTCTTATTCCCCAGCAGGGTTGTTCCAGATTACTGTCTTCAGAAGGTGTGATCTCCGCACCCAAATTTGGTCAGATAGTGCATCGGAGGATTATGCATCTTCCTCATTCCCACTCCAAAGGGCGTCACAGTCCGAACTCTCAAAACTACTGTTCATCCCCGAGCAGTAATCAAAGATCCTTCAATAGAACATCCTGGTTCTCAAAGAATTTCCCCAACCCAGGGTACTCAAGCGAGACAGAAGATCATCAACAACCACGATGCCTTCACTTCCAAATGGCTAGCAGGGATTTATTTTCCCAATCACAATGCCTTCATTTCTTGACGACTAAGCTGGGATTTATTTTCCCAATCAGGAGCTTGACACGCTCTAAGCTGCATAAACCATGCATCACATTCACACTCATATTCACATTCACAATCATGCATCATACGCATATTCATACACAACATAACTTGCATATTTCTCCTCTAGCTCGAGGATCTCATATCATACATGCATCATAGACATCGCATATTATTAACTTGATTTTTCAGGTAGACAGATGTCTTCAGCAAAGATGTTCTCACTCACATGCAGTGTTCATCCTGAATCTTATTCAGACAAGCAGTCCTTTCAGATACAATCAAACCAAAGATTCACTCTGAAGAACTCTCATTCTCAACTCATTTATCATCTAACATTGCTAGTCTAAGGCGATACCTCCGACGGTTCCAGAACGATCTAGCATTTCAGATCTAAGGCGAAACCTCAGACGGTTCCAGAACGATCTAGCATTTCAGATCTAAGGCGAAACCTCAGACGGTTCCAGAACGATCTAACATTGCAGATCTAAAGTGATACCTCAAACGGTTCCACAATGATCAACTTTCAAATCCTTCATCAAGATATAATCAACAGATTCATTCTGATGAACAAACCATCAACACATTGTCCAGGTGGCATCCGAAAGCCCATCTCAGGTAATGTTTCAATCTGCCAACAACATTTCACAGACAACATTCAAATGCAACTTCCAACATCTCTGCTGATCAAGGTAAGTGCAAATTTTCAGGGCATCTATTTATTCAAACATCTTCTACCCTCAGATTTCAGACAATCTCTTCAGGTTTAAGAAGATTGAATAGGGGCAACTGTTATACCCCAAAATTTGCCCACTTCTTTTTTCAGGAAAGTTTCAATATGAAAATTAAGAGTCTCATATAAACATGGATTTTTTCAAAATATCCTGACATATGAAGAACTTGGTTTTCAGAATTTTTCTTACACAGTAACTTGGCTTACAGTGGAATTTATTCTTACGCAAACGCCAAATACTGTTCTTTACTTCACAAATACTATTTATTTATTTTACAGATAAATAGTACTAACACAGTTCATGCAGGGTTAAATCTTTTTGCAGGCGCAAAAGCAGGAAACTCACACTGTACTGTACACGAACAGTCGGTTGACAGACAAGCTGCAGACAGTACAATTCACAGTGATTTGTACAATCAATCAAATCAATCATTCACAAGTCAAATTTCCAAGATTTTTGTGTTAGAAGTCTTCTGAATATCACATGATTAGCAGAAACTCAACACTGCACAAAAATCAGGTACGCTTAACTGCCTCCTATACAGACAGTCCCTAATCAGGGTTTTTCTTGTTTTAACAGGAGCAACAAGTTTTGAGAGCTCAAATGGATTTCAAATACATCCATACATCTCAAAGTACCATCATTCAAATTTTCAAACTTCAATTCACTCAGACGCACCGTCAGCAGCTCAAACAGTCAACAGACGACCCGTTTGACCAAAAAAGTCAACTGACAGTCAAAAATGAAATTTTTTGTCAAAGTCCATATTTTGTCAAAGGATTCAACATTTGATCATTGGATGATCACAATTCATCAAGGAAAGATCAAAAATCAACAAAACCCTAAGATTCAAAATTAGGGTTTTTGCCTGAAAAGTCAACTCAACTTTGACTGATCATAACTCTCTCATCCTTCATCCAAAAAATGTCAACCAAAGCTCATTTTGAAGGAAATTCAATTATCTTTCAAATGCAATTGATCCCATGGTCATAGCATTCACCATTTGAAAAATATGGCCAAAGACATTACAGGTCATTTTCAAAGTCAACAAAAAGACACTTTTTTCAAATGGACACACAAGGAGAACCAAAAATCATTTTGATATGAGACCAAAGACATTGGTTAGAGGACTCTTTGAGGTTTCCAAAAAGTGCAAGATCTCCTTCATATGACAAAAATTGAAGGATTTACACCTTGTTGAAGTTGGCTAAATTTTGGGAAAATGCATGAAATCAACATTGCTCAAAAATGTTTTTTTTCCAAAAGATGCCAAGTTTTTATGGTCCAAACATCTTTGCCATGTTACTATGGGCCTCCCACGACCAAGACAAAGCCCACATCTTTATTGGCCATTTTTTGCATAATTTTATCTTACTTTAAGATTAAAATTAAAAGGAAAATGCATGGATAATGGTTGCTTGGCCTCCAAGTATGACTCACTTCAAGGAATCTTCATTTTTTCTGCAAGAATTGAAGAGCAAGACAAGAGCATTGAATGGAGTCAAGCTTGGTCAACAATTCAAAGATTTTTAATATTTTAAAAATCAAACTTTCAACAAAGACAACAAAGCTTCTTAGCTTGAGTTCCAAGCAACTTTGGGCTATAAAAGAAGCATCATACTTCAGCAAAAAGGGGACACACGAAATAGGGCAAGGATATAGCAAGAAATATCACAAAAATTCTCAAAATTTGCATATACTTTGTAATTTTCAAATTCAAATTTCCAATCAATATCAATACCAATAAACACTTCTAATCATCTCCTCAAACATCATAGAGTAAGATTGAGCTCTAAATATAGACATATGAGAGTCGTATAAAGCACTTAAAGCTCTTCATGTACATATGAGTTTTATTTTCGTTTTTGTATATGCAACTAATTTCACTGCAAACTAACCACCCTAACATCCTTATGGGGACCTATATGTGTGATCTGAGCCTTAGCATGAGTGTTCCAACGTGAGGATCAGGCTCCACCATTAAAACGAGTCCATGAGTGTTTAAGCTTCATCTTCTTCGTATCCATAGCTAGGAGCTTCAAACCTTAAAACAAATGACATATTTGGATTCAGGACACTCTAATTAGTGGATCTGGGTCACTTGTTTCTATTGCTAACTCGTATTTTTTGCAGGTTCATAGGTTGTTAAAAAACTGGAATTTTAACGTCCAAATAGGGGAGGTTAAAAACCCCCGCTATTTGAAGCTGAAAACCTCACTTCTGGAGGTTGAAGACGACCACGCGTCCAAGCGTGGTTCGTCTGACTTTTCAGCGCGCCAAGGTGGCCCTTCCCTCAAATCTTATTCGCTGGTCAATCCAGCGTGGGCCCCTGCAAAGACTTTGAATCCCCTTGGATTCAGTGTACACCATCATACCATGCACCTACAAATCTGTGCCCTTGGATCAATCTCAAAGCCAATCCAACGCCTCACACATGCAAGCTCACCATGCTCCTTCATTAATTGCCACACCAGATCAGTATCCTTATATTTTTAATTTTATTTTCTATTTTTATTTTAGTTTCTTTGATAAATTAATTAAAAATAGTTAAAAACTTCCAAAAATTCCACAAAAAATATTTTAAACTTCTAAAATAATATATTATTTTATGAAACAAAAATATTTTATTTTTCTTCAAAATTTCAATATTTTTCATAATTAATTAGTATGTATTTGTATATTTGCTTATTAATTATTTTAATTAGTCAAAAAATCATAAAAAAAATTGTTCTTTGTGTTAAATATTGTTTATATATCATAAACTAATTTTGTACATATTTAGGATAATTTTCTCTTTAAGTTTTAATTATTTGTGTAATTATTTGCATAATTATGTTTTGATTAACTTAAAATATCCAAAAACAAATTTCAAAAATTCCAAAAAAATTAGTTTTGTTCTAAAATCAATTAACAAACATTTTGTACATATTTTTAAACTTATTTGCTAGGTTTAATCATATTTCCATCTTTTCTTTATTTTAAATTAATTAATAATGCATTAATTATATTTAAAATAAATCACAAAAATACAAAAATATGCCTTTTATTTCTTGCAATTTAAAATTCCTAGATAAATGTATAGGATGTCAAATTCATGTAAATAGGCTAGTTTACATTTCCCGCACAATCGATGTAATAGCGTAGATTTACTTTCTGCACTTTACATTTCCGCATTTTAATTTCCAGCACCCATATAAACTGCGTGTATGTCAAAGATAAAACTGAACCGTCAGATCACTAACTTCAAAGATAAATATCTGAATTCAATCACAATCACATTTGCACCTCCTAGGGTAACCCCTTTTCACTCTTTTCAAAATCAAAGTTACATTTCTACTGTTTCGAGTACAAAATCGAACCTTTTGTTTATATCCGACGAATGGATAGATTTTTAAAGGGAACAAGGATAAAGACCTCCTAACTCAGGGTAGACCTCCTAGTTTGCTTGCTCAAAATCAAAACAAACAAAATTCTCATACACTGTTGTTTTTTTTAAAACGAATTTTCCAAAAGACAATATTTTGTATACATCCAAACACGGATCATTACAAAATTAACGATCTTTTCAAAACATCTTTCGAAAGATAAACAAGCATTTGTATATATCCGCACAAGGATCATTACAAATTCTATTTGCAAAGGTATTTCAAAAACACAGGTAAAGCATTCCGAATCAATTGAAAAGTAAAGCAAATGAGCTAAGCAAACTAAAGAGCCCATGGATAACCATGGATACAAAGGGTGCTAACACCTTCCCTTTGTATAACCTACCCCCTTACCCAGAATCTCTCAAAGGTCTTTTTTCTGTTTCTTTTATAAACCTTTCCTTCATTGGATAAAATAAAAGGTCGGTGGCGACTCTGTAAACTTTTTCAAAAGTGACGCGAAAGCGTCCGATCGACAAAAAAGAGTCAGTTCACGTATCCCACCCACGGAGGGGTATGGCCCGAAAGGACGGTCCACATCTGCGTTGTATGGTCTCAATTGATGTGTAATTGGTGTATTATGAGACGTATTTTGTGTTGTTTGTGCATTCTATTTCTCTAGGTTCGTACTGGTATGAATTGGGTGTGTTTGGAATGCATAGAATGCTGTTTTCTGCAGGTTGGGGTTTCTGAAATCGCCGGTTCGCGCCGCGTACATAGGGTTGGCGCCGCGAACAGGTGGGCAGAATGCCAGGAAGTTGTGATACGCTCAGGTCGCGCCGCGTACCTGTGTTCGCGCCGCGAAGGCGTAACTTTTTCTCGTTTCGCGCCGCGTATAGATGTTTGCACCGCGAACAGCTTGGCAGAGAGCCAATGAATTTTTGGGACGCTCAGTGCGCGCCGCGAACTGGTGATGGCGCCGCGTGCTGTTGGTGTTTTGAGATATTTTTGAAAGTTCAAAGATGCATAACTTTTTAACCGTTGGTCCGTTTGATGCGCCGTTTTGAGCTAAACGAACCTTGTAGGATAATCTATATGATGATGATTGATCGGTTTTTAGAATGATGAAAATACATGTATGCTATTCTTATTGAGTATGATGATTGATGCAAATACTTGTATGTTTTGTATATGATGATTATGGAATTGTGATTGAATGATGTTAATATATATGAACATACTTGAATGATGATGATGATGTTGATGATTGATGATGATGATAGTAGAAGTATGTTGTATATGTTGCATTCATTCATGTTCACTGAGGATACTGTATCCATAAGGGTGTGTTGGATCAGTGAAGGGCATGATTCCCATCGTGTGGAATCTGTGCTGGCAGGGCCGTATCTTGGACGATGTTGGATCGGTCATGGGTTATCCCCATTTGATGATGTTGGTACCACATGCATAGTGTCAGTTCATACATATGCATAATTTATAACATGATTGGATGTATTCCAGTGTTGTAAATGTTGATGATGTGTTGATTGTTGTTTGATTGTTTTAAATGTCTGTTATGAAACAATTGGGTGAATGATACAACTGTGATGTGTTATGGCTTTATAACCTTATAACATTTGTTAATTATGATGAGACTCACCCTTACATGTTGTCATTTTCAGATTGAGGATAGCGGATGTTCAACTCGGTGAGGATTAGCTCATGAGTCAGGGTCTTAGTAGCGTCAGGTGTCATGCTCTGATAGTTGTAACACTGGGGACGCGATTCGTTTAGAGTTTATGATTATGACTCTAGTTATGTTTTGATGTTTTGAAGGATAAGTTTTGAAGATGTTAAACTTAGTCCGTTTTTGATAAATTTCCGCTGTGTGAACATGAAACGTTTTAATTTATGAATGATTACTTCAGTGAATGCATGACATGACTGAATGATGTTTGTTTATTATGAATTGTGGCACCCTTATTTCATGTACTCTGAATAATTGTTTTAAAATTGCCGCGGGGTTAGTAAGGGGTGTTACAAAGATCATCCAAAATATTAAAATTTGCAAGTTTAACGAACTTTGTGACTTTTATGTAGTATAGCACACAAAAATCTTCGAAAAGACCAAATTCTGCAAGTTTAACGAACATCGTGACTTTTATATAGTAGTGCATACAAGAATCTTCCAAAATACCAATGTATAAAAGTTTACCAAACTTCCTGCCTTTTATGGAGTATAGCCCACAAAAATCTTCCAAAATAATTTTTTTTGCAAGTTTAACAAACTTCGTAAATTTTATGTAGTGTAGTACAGAAAAATATTCCAAAAGACCAAATTTTGCAAGTTTTACAAACTTCAGGTCTTTTACGTAGTATATAGCAAACGAAATCTTCCAATTGACTAAATATTGCAAGTTTAACAAACTCCATGACTTTTATGTAGTATATAGTATCCATAAATCTTCCAAAATATTAAAATTTCCAAGTTTAACGAACTTCGTGACTTTTATGTACTATATATCACACAAAATTCCTCAAAAAGACCAAATTTTAAAAGTTTAAAAAACTTCGTGACTTTTATGTAGTATAGCACACAAAAATCTTTCAAAATACAAGATTTTGCAAGTTTCACGAACTTCGTGAATTTTATGTAGTATAGCACACAAAAATCTTCAAAAATACCAAAATTTGCAAGTTTAATAAACTTCATGACTTTTATGTAGTATACCACACAAAAATCGTCCAAAATATTAAAATTTGCAAGTTTAACGAACTTCGTGACTTTTATAGAGTATAGCACACAAAAAATTTCGAAAACACCAAATATGGCAAGTTTAACGAACTTCGTGACTTTTATGTAGTAGTGCACACAAAAAACTTCCAAAATACCAATGTGTTAAAGTTTAATAAACTTCCTGACTTTTATGGAGTATAGCACACAAAAATCTTCCGAAATACAAAAATTTGCAAGTTTAACAAACTTCGTAACTTTTATGTAGTGTAGTACACAAAAATATTCCAAAAGACCAAATCTTACAAGTTTTACAAACTTCAGGTCTTTTACGTAGTATATAGCACACGAAAATCTTCCAAATGACTAAATTTTGCAAGTTTAACAGACTTTATGACTTTTATGTAGTATATAGTACACGGAAATCTTTCAAAATATTAAAATTTCCAAGTTTAACGAACTTCGTGACTTTTATGTACTATATCACACGAAATTCTTCCAATAGACCAACTTTTAAAAGTTTAAAAAACTTCGTGACTTTTATGTAGTATAGCACACAAAGTTTTTCGAAAATACCAAATTTTGCAAGTTTCACGAATTTCGTGACTTTTATGTAGTATAGCACACAAAAATCTTCCAAAATACCAAAATTTGCAAGTTTAATAAACTTCATGACATTTATGTAGTATATCACACAAGATCGTCCAAAATATTAAAATTTGCAAGTTTAACGAACTTCGTGACTTTTATGTAGTATAGCACACAAAAATCTTCGAAAATACAAAATTATGCAAGATTAACGAACTTCGTGACTTTTATGTAGTAGTGCACACAAAAAACTTCCAAAATACCAATGTACAAAAGTTTAACAAACTTCCTGACTTTTATGGAGTATAGAACACAAAAATCTTCCAAAATACAAAAATTTGCAAGTTTAACAATCTTTGTAACTTTTATGTAGTGTAGTACACAAAAATATTCCGAAAGACAAAATTTGCAAGTTTTTCAAACTTCAGGTCTTTTACGTAGTATATAGCACACGAAAATCTTCCAAATGACTAAATTTTGCAAGTTTAACAAAACTCATGACTTTTATGTAGTATTATATAGTACACGGAAAACTTCCAAAATATTAGAATTTCCAAGTTTAACGAACTTCGTGAATTTTATGTACTATATCACACAAAATTCCTCCAAAAGACCAAATTTTTAAAGTTTAAAAAACTTCGTGACTTTTATGTAGTATAGAATACAAAAATCTTTCAAAATACAAGAATCTGCAAGTTTCACGAACTTCGTGATTTTTATGTAGTATAGCACACAAAAATCTTCAAAAATACCAAAATTTCCAAGTTTAATAAACTTCATGACTTTTATGTTGTATAACACACAAAAATCGTCCAAAATACTCAAATTTGAAAGTTTACCGAACTTCGTGACTTTTATGTAGTATAGCACACAAAATCTTCGAAAATACCAAATTTTGCAAGTTTAAAGAACTTCGTGACTTTTATGTAGTAGTGCACGCAAAAAACTTCCAAAATACCAATGTATAAAAGTTTAACAAACTTCCTGACTTTTATAGAGTATAGCACACAAAAATATTCCGAAATACAAAAATTTGCAAGTTTAACAAACTTCGTAACTTTTATGTTAAAATATTCCAAAAGACCAAATTATGCAAGTTTTACAAACTTCAGGTCTTTTACGTAGTATATAGCACACGAAAATCTTCCAAATGACTAAATTTTGCAAGTTTAACAGACATCATGATTTTTTTGTAGTATTATATAGTACACGGAAAACTTCAAAAATATTAAAATTTCCAAGTTTAACAACTTCGTGACTTTTATGTACTATATCACACGAAATTCGTCCAAAAGATCAAATTTTGACAATTTAAAAAACTTCTTGACTTTTCTGTAGTATAACGCACAAAAATCTTTCAAAATATAACCATTTGCAAGTTTAACGAACTTCGTGACTTTTATGTAGTATAGCACACAAAAATATTCGAAAAGACAAAATTTTGTAAGTTTTACAAATTTCAAGACTTTTACGTAGTAGATAGCTCACAAAAATCTTCCAAATGACTAAATTTTGCAAGTTTAACAAACTTCATGACTTTTATGCAGTATATAGTACACGAAAATCTTCCAAAATATTAAAATTTCCAAGTTTAACGAATTTCGTGACTTTTATTTACTATATCACACGAACTTCTTCCAAAAGACCAAATTTTAAAAGTTTAAAAAACTTCGTGACTTTTATGTAGTATATCACACAAAAATATTTCAAAATACAAGCATTTGCAAGTTTCACGAACTTCGTGACTTTTATGTAGTATAGCACACAAAATTCTTCCAAAATACCAAAATTTGCAAGTTTAATAAACATCATGACTTTTATGTAGTATATCACACAAAGAACGTCCAAAATATTAAAATTTGCAAGTTTAACTAACTTCGTGACTTTTGTGTAATATACCACACAAAAATCTTCGAAAATACCAAATTTTGCAAGTTTAACGAACTTCGTGACTTTTATGTACTAGTGCTCACAAAAAACTTCCAAAATACCAATGTATAAAAGTTTAACATACTTCCTGACTTTTATGGAGTATAGCACACAAAAATCTTCCAAAATACAAAAATTGCAAGTTTAACAAACTTCGTAACTTTTATGTAGTGTAGTACACAAAAATATTCCAAAAGACCAAATTTTGCAAGTTTTACAAACGTCAGGTATTTTACGTAGTATAAAGCACACGAAAATCTTCCAAACGACTAAATTTTGCAAGTTTAACAAACTTCATGACTTTTATGTAGTATATAGTACACGAAAATCTACCAAAATCTTAAATTTCAAAGTTTAACGAACTTTGTGACTTTTATGTACTATATCACACGAAATTCGTCCAAAAGACCAAATTTGGAAAGTTTAAAAAACTTCGTGACTTTTATGTATAATAGCGCACGAAAATCTTTCAAAATACAAAAATTTGCAAGTTTAACGAACTTCGTGACTTTTATGTAGTATAGCACACAAAAATATTCGAAAAGACAAAATTTTGCAAGTTTTACAAATTTCAGGACTTTTACGTAGTATATAGCACACGAAAATTTTCCAAATGATTAAATTTTGCATGTTTAACAGACTTCATGACTTTTATGTAGTATATAGTACATGGAAAACTTCCAAAATATTAAAATTTCCAAGTTTAACGAACTTCGTGGCTTTTACGTACTATATCACACGAAAATTTTAAAAAACTTTGTGACTTTTATGTAGTATAACACACGAAAATCTTTCAAAATACAAGAATGTGCAAGTATCTCGAACTTCGTGACTTTTACGTAGTATATATCAAACAAAAATCTTCGAAAAGACCAAATTTTGCAAGTTTAACGAACTTCATGACTTTTATGTAGTAGTGCACACAAAAGACTTTCAAAATACCAGTGTATAAAAGTTTAACAAGTTTCCTGACTTTTATGGTGTATAGCACACAAAAATCTTCCAAAATACAAATTTTTTCAAGTTTAACATACTTCATAACTTTATGTAGTGTAGTACACAAAAATATTCCAAAAGACCAAATTTTGCAAGTTTTACAAACTTCAGGTCTTTTACGTAGTATATAGCAAAAGAAAATCTTCCAAAAGACTAAATTTTACAAGTTTAACAAACTTCATGACTTTTATGTAGTATATAGTATACGAAAATCTTCCAAAATATTAAAATTTCCAAGTTTAAGAACTTCGTGTGTTTTATGTACTATATCACACGAAATTCGTCCAAAAGATCAAATTTTGATAGTTTAAAAACTTCGTGACTTTTATGTAGTATAGCGCAAGAAAATCTTTCAAAATACAAAAATTTGCTAGTTAACGAACTTTGTGACTTTTATGTAGTATAGGAACAACAATATTCGAAAAAAGACAAAATTTTACAAGTTTAACAAACTTCATGACATTTATGTAGTATATAGTACACATAAATCTTCCAAAATATTAAAATTTCCAAGTTTAACGAACTTCATGACTTTTATGTATTATATCACACGAAATTCTTCTAAAAGACCAAATTTTAAAAGTTTAAAAAACATCGTGACTTTAATGTAGTATAACACACAAAAATCTTTCAAAATACAAGAATTTGCAAGTTTCACGAACTTCGTGACATTTATGTAGTATAACACACAAAAATCTTCCAAAATACCAAAATTTGCAAGTTTAATAAACTTCATGACTTTTATGTAGTATAGCACACAAAGATCGTCCAAAATATTAAAATTTGCAAGTTTAACTAACTTCGTGACTTTTGTGTAATATACCACACAAAAATCTTCGAAAATACCAAATTTTGCAAGTTTAACGAACTTCGTGACTTTTATGTAGTAGTACACACAAAAAACTTCCAAAATACCAATGTATAAAAGTTTAACAAGCTTCCTGACTTTTATGGAGTATAGCACAAAAAAATCTTCCAAAATACAAAAATTTGCAAGTTTAACAAACTTCGTAACTTTTATGTAGTGTAGTACACAAAAATATTCCAAAAGACCAAATTTTGCAAGTTTTACAAACTTCAGGTCTTTTACGTAGTATATAGCACATGAAATTTTCCAAATAAATGACTAAATTTTGCAAGTTTAACAAAACTCATGACTTTTTTCTAGTATTATATAGTACACGGAAAACTTCCAAAATATTAAAATTTCCAAGTTTAACAACTTCATGACTTTTATGTACTATATCACACGAAATTCGTCCAAAAGATCAAATTTTGACAATTTAAAAAACTTCGTGACTTTTATGTAGTATAGCGCACGAAAATCTTTCAAAATATAACCATTTGCAAGTTTAACGAACTTCGTGACTTTTATGTAGTATAGCACACAAAAATATTCGAAAAGACAAAATTTTGGTAAGTTTTACAAATTTCAGGACTTTTACGTAGTATATAGCACACAAAAATCTTCCAAATGACTAAATTTTGCAAGTTTAACAAACTTCATGACTTTTATGCAGTATATAGTACACGAAAATCTTCCAAAATATTAAAATTTCCAAGTTTAACGAATTTCGTGACTTTTATTTACTATATCACACGAACTTCTTCCAAAAGACCAAATTTTAAAAGTTTAAAAAACTTCGTGACTTTTATGTAGTATATCACACAAAAATATTTCAAAATACAAGCATTTGCAAGTTTCACGAACTTCGTGACTTTTATGTAGTATAGCACACAAAATTCTTCCAAAATACCAAAATTTGCAAGTTTAATAAACATCATGACTTTTATGTAGTATATCACACAAAGAACGTCCAAAATATTAAAATTTGCAAGTTTAACGAACTTCGTGACTTTTATGTAGTATAGCACACAAAAATCTTTGAAAATACCAAATTTTGCAAGTTTAACGAACTTCGTGACTTTTATGTACTAGTGCTCACAAAAAACTTCCAAAATACCAATGTATAAAAGTTTAACATACTTCCTGACTTTTATGGAGTATAGCACACAAAAATCTTCCAAAATACAAAAATTGCAAGTTTAACAAACTTCGTAACTTTTATGTAGTGTAGTACACAAAAATATTCCAAAAGACCAAATTTTGCAAGTTTTACAAACGTCAGGTATTTTACGTAGTATAAAGCACACGAAAATCTTCCAAATGACTAAATTTTGCAAGTTTAACAAACTTCATGACTTTTATGTAGTATATAGTACACGAAAATCTACCAAAATCTTAAATTTCAAAGTTTAACGAACTTTGTGACTTTTATGTACTATATCACACGAAATTCGTCCAAAAGACCAAATTTGGAAAGTTTAAAAAACTTCGTGACTTTTATGTATAATAGCGCACGAAAATCTTTCAAAATACAAAAATTTGCAAGTTTAACGAACTTCGTGACTTTTATGTAGTATAGCACACAAAAATATTCGAAAAGACAAAATTTTGCAAGTTTTACAAATTTCAGGACTTTTATGTAGTATACAGCACACGAAAATCTTCCAAATGACTAACTTTTGCAAGTTTAACAGACTTCATGACTTTTATGTAGTCTATAGTGCACGAAAATCTTCCAAAATATTTAAATTTCCAAGTTTAACGAACTTCGTGACTTTTATGTACTATATCACACGAAATTCGTCCAAAAGACCAAATTTGGAAAGTTTAAAAAACTTTGTGACTTTTAAATAGTATAGTGCACGAAAATCTTTCAAAATACAAAAATTTACAAGTTTAACGAACTTCATGACTTTTATGTAGTATAGCACACAAAAATATTCGAAAAGACAAAATTTTGCAAGTTTTACGAATTTCAGGACTTTTACGTAGTATATAGCACACAAAAATCTTCCAAATGACTAAATTTTGCAAGTTTAACAGACTTCATGACTTTTATGTAGCATATAGTGCACGGAAATCTTCCAAAATATTAAAATATCCAAGTTTAACGAACTTCGTGACTTTTATGTACTATATCACACGAAATTCGTCCAAAAGACCAAATTTGGAAAGTTTAAAAAACTTTGTGACTTTTAAATAGTATAGTGCACGAAAATCTTTCAAAATACAAAAATTTGCAAGTTTAACGAACTTCGTGACTTTTATGTAGTATAGCACACAAAAATATTCGAAAAGACAAAATTTTGCAAGTTTTACAAATTTCAGGACTTTTACGTAGTATATAGCACACGAAAATTTTCCAAATGATTAAATTTTGCATGTTTAACAGACTTCATGACTTTTATGTAGTATATAGTACATGGAAAACTTCCAAAATATTAAAATTTCCAAGTTTAACGAACTTCGTGGCTTTTACGTACTATATCACACGAAAATTTTAAAAAACTTTGTGACTTTTATGTAGTATAACACACGAAAATCTTTCAAAATACAAGAATGTGCAAGTATCTCGAACTTCGTGACTTTTACGTAGTATATATCAAACAAAAATCTTCGAAAAGACCAAATTTTGCAAGTTTAACGAACTTCATGACTTTTATGTAGTAGTGCACACAAAAGACTTTCAAAATACCAGTGTATAAAAGTTTAACAAGTTTCCTGACTTTTATGGTGTATAGCACACAAAAATCTTCCAAAATACAAATTTTTTCAAGTTTAACATACTTCATAACTTTATGTAGTGTAGTACACAAAAATATTCCAAAAGACCAAATTTTGCAAGTTTTACAAACTTCAGGTCTTTTACGTAGTATATAGCAAAAGAAAATCTTCCAAAAGACTAAATTTTACAAGTTTAACAAACTTCATGACTTTTATGTAGTATATAGTATACGAAAATCTTCCAAAATATTAAAATTTCCAAGTTTAAGAACTTCGTGTGTTTTATGTACTATATCACACGAAATTCGTCCAAAAAACCAAATTTTGATAGTTTAAAAACTTCGTGACTTTTATGTAGTATAGCGCAAGAAAATCTTTCAAAATACAAAAATTTGCTAGTTAACGAACTTTGTGACTTTTATGTAGTATAGGAACAACAATATTCGAAAAAAGACAAAATTTTACAAGTTTAACAAACTTCATGACATTTATGTAGTATATAGTACACATAAATCTTCCAAAATATTAAAATTTCCAAGTTTAACGAACTTCATGACTTTTATGTATTATATCACACGAAATTCTTCTAAAAGACCAAATTTTAAAAGTTTAAAAAACATCGTGACTTTAATGTAGTATAACACACAAAAATCTTTCAAAATACAAGAATTTGCAAGTTTCACGAACTTCGTGACATTTATGTAGTATAACACACAAAAATCTTCCAAAATACCAAAATTTGCAAGTTTAATAAACTTCATGACTTTTATGTAGTATAGCACACAAAGATCGTCCAAAATATTAAAATTTGCAAGTTTAACTAACTTCGTGACTTTTGTGTAATATACCACACAAAAATCTTCGAAAATACCAAATTTTGCAAGTTTAACGAACTTCGTGACTTTTATGTAGTAGTGCACACAAAAAACTTCCAAAATACCAATGTATAAAAGTTTAACAAGCTTCCTGACTTTTATGGAGTATAGCACAAAAAAATCTTCCAAAATACAAAAATTTGCAAGTTTAACAAACTTCGTAACTTTTATGTAGTGTAGTACACAAAAATATTCCAAAAGACCAAATTTTGCAAGTTTTACAAACTTCAGGTCTTTTACGTAGTATATAGCACACGAAATTTTCCAAATAAATGACTAAATTTTGCAAGTTTAACAAAACTCATGACTTTTTTCTAGTATTATATAGTACACGGAAAACTTCCAAAATATTAAAATTTCCAAGTTTAACAACTTCATGACTTTTATGTACTATATCACACGAAATTCGTCCAAAAGATCAAATTTTGACAATTTAAAAAACTTCGTGACTTTTATGTAGTATAGCGCACGAAAATCTTTCAAAATATAACCATTTGCAAGTTTAACGAACTTCGTGACTTTTATGTAGTATAGCACACAAAAATATTCGAAAAGACAAAATTTTGGTAAGTTTTACAAATTTCAGGACTTTTACGTAGTATATAGCACACAAAAATCTTCCAAATGACTAAATTTTGCAAGTTTAACAAACTTCATGACTTTTATGCAGTATATAGTACACGAAAATCTTCCAAAATATTAAAATTTCCAAGTTTAACGAATTTCGTGACTTTTATTTACTATATCACACGAACTTCTTCCAAAAGACCAAATTTTAAAAGTTTAAAAAACTTCGTGACTTTTATGTAGTATATCACACAAAAATATTTCAAAATACAAGCATTTGCAAGTTTCACGAACTTCGTGACTTTTATGTAGTATAGCACACAAAATTCTTCCAAAATACCAAAATTTGCAAGTTTAATAAACATCATGACTTTTATGTAGTATATCACACAAAGAACGTCCAAAATATTAAAATTTGCAAGTTTAACGAACTTCGTGACTTTTATGTAGTATAGCACACAAAAATCTTTGAAAATACCAAATTTTGCAAGTTTAACGAACTTCGTGACTTTTATGTACTAGTGCTCACAAAAAACTTCCAAAATACCAATGTATAAAAGTTTAACATACTTCCTGACTTTTATGGAGTATAGCACACAAAAATCTTCCAAAATACAAAAATTGCAAGTTTAACAAACTTCGTAACTTTTATGTAGTGTAGTACACAAAAATATTCCAAAAGACCAAATTTTGCAAGTTTTACAAACGTCAGGTATTTTACGTAGTATAAAGCACACGAAAATCTTCCAAATGACTAAATTTTGCAAGTTTAACAAACTTCATGACTTTTATGTAGTATATAGTACACGAAAATCTACCAAAATCTTAAATTTCAAAGTTTAACGAACTTTGTGACTTTTATGTACTATATCACACGAAATTCGTCCAAAAGACCAAATTTGGAAAGTTTAAAAAACTTCGTGACTTTTATGTATAATAGCGCACGAAAATCTTTCAAAATACAAAAATTTGCAAGTTTAACGAACTTCGTGACTTTTATGTAGTATAGCACACAAAAATATTCGAAAAGACAAAATTTTGCAAGTTTTACAAATTTCAGGACTTTTATGTAGTATACAGCACACGAAAATCTTCCAAATGACTAACTTTTGCAAGTTTAACAGACTTCATGACTTTTATGTAGTCTATAGTGCACGAAAATCTTCCAAAATATTTAAATTTCCAAGTTTAACGAACTTCGTGACTTTTATGTACTATATCACACGAAATTCGTCCAAAAGACCAAATTTGGAAAGTTTAAAAAACTTTGTGACTTTTAAATAGTATAGTGCACGAAAATCTTTCAAAATACAAAAATTTACAAGTTTAACGAACTTCATGACTTTTATGTAGTATAGCACACAAAAATATTCGAAAAGACAAAATTTTGCAAGTTTTACGAATTTCAGGACTTTTACGTAGTATATAGCACACAAAAATCTTCCAAATGACTAAATTTTGCAAGTTTAACAGACTTCATGACTTTTATGTAGCATATAGTGCACGGAAATCTTCCAAAATATTAAAATCTCCAAGTTTAACGAACTTCGTGACTTTTATGTACTATATCACACGAAATTCGTCCAAAAGACCAAATTTGGAAAGTTTAAAAAACTTTGTGACTTTTAAATAGTATAGTGCACGAAAATCTTTCAAAATACAAAAATTTGCAAGTTTAACGAACTTCGTGACTTTTATGTAGTATAGCACACAAAAATATTCGAAAAGACAAAATTTTGCAAGTTTTACAAATTTCAGGACTTTTACGTAGTATATAGCACACGAAAATTTTCCAAATGATTAAATTTTGCATGTTTAACAGACTTCATGACTTTTATGTAGTATATAGTACATGGAAAACTTCCAAAATATTAAAATTTCCAAGTTTAACGAACTTCGTGGCTTTTACGTACTATATCACACGAAAATTTTAAAAAACTTTGTGACTTTTATGTAGTATAACACACGAAAATCTTTCAAAATACAAGAATGTGCAAGTATCTCGAACTTCGTGACTTTTACGTAGTATATATCAAACAAAAATCTTCGAAAAGACCAAATTTTGCAAGTTTAACGAACTTCATGACTTTTATGTAGTAGTGCACACAAAAGACTTTCAAAATACCAGTGTATAAAAGTTTAACAAGTTTCCTGACTTTTATGGTGTATAGCACACAAAAATCTTCCAAAATACAAATTTTTTCAAGTTTAACATACTTCATAACTTTATGTAGTGTAGTACACAAAAATATTCCAAAAGACCAAATTTTGCAAGTTTTACAAACTTCAGGTCTTTTACGTAGTATATAGCAAAAGAAAATCTTCCAAAAGACTAAATTTTACAAGTTTAACAAACTTCATGACTTTTATGTAGTATATAGTATACGAAAATCTTCCAAAATAATAAAATTTCCAAGTTTAAGAACTTCGTGTGTTTTATGTACTATATCACACGAAATTCGTCCAAAAAACCAAATTTTGATAGTTTAAAAACTTCGTGACTTTTATGTAGTATAGCGCAAGAAAATCTTTCAAAATACAAAAATTTGCTAGTTAACGAACTTTGTGACTTTTATGTAGTATAGGAACAAAAATATTCGAAAAAAGACAAAATTTTACAAGTTTAACAAACTTCATGACATTTATGTAGTATATAGTACACATAAATCTTCCAAAATATTAAAATTTCCAAGTTTAACGAACTTCATGACTTTTATGTATTATATCACACGAAATTCTTCTAAAAGACCAAATTTTAAAAGTTTAAAAAACATCGTGACTTTAATGTAGTATAACACACAAAAATCTTTCAAAATACAAGAATTTGCAAGTTTCACGAACTTCGTGACATTTATGTAGTATAACACACAAAAATCTTCCAAAATACCAAAATTTGCAAGTTTAATAAACTTCATGACTTTTATGTAGTATAGCACACAAAGATCGTCCAAAATATTAAAATTTGCAAGTTTAACTAACTTCGTGACTTTTGTGTAATATACCACACAAAAATCTTCGAAAATACCAAATTTTGCAAGTTTAACGAACTTCGTGACTTTTATGTAGTAGTGCACACAAAAAACTTCCAAAATACCAATGTATAAAAGTTTAACAAGCTTCCTGACTTTTATGGAGTATAGCACAAAAAAATCTTCCGAAATACAAAAATTTGCAAGTTTAACAAACTTCGTAACTTTTATGTAGTGTAGTACAGAAAAATATTCCAAAAGACCAAATTTTGCAAGTTTTACAAACTTCAGGTCTTTTACGTAGTATATAGCACACGAAATTTTCCAAATAAATGACTAAATTTTGGAAGTTTAACAAAACTCATGACTTTTTTCTAGTATTATATAGTACACGGAAAACTTCCAAAATATTAAAATTTCCAAGTTTAACAACTTCATGACTTTTATGTACTATATCACACGAAATTCGTCCAAAAGATCAAATTTTGACAATTTAAAAAACTTCGTGACTTTTATGTAGTATAGCGCACGAAAATCTTTCAAAATATAACCATTTGCAAGTTTAACGAACTTCGTGACTTTTATGTAGTATAGCACACAAAAATATTCGAAAAGACAAAATTTTGTAAGTTTTACAAATTTCAGGACTTTTACGTAGTATATAGCACACAAAAATCTTCCAAATGACTAAATTTTGCAAGTTTAACAAACTTCATGAATTTTATGCAGTATATAGTACACGAAAATCTTCCAAAATATTAAAATTTCCAAGTTTAACGAATTTCGTGACTTTTATTTACTATATCACACGAACTTCTTCCAAAAGACCAAATTTTAAAAGTTTAAAAAACTTCGTGACTTTTATGTAGTATATCACACAAAAATATTTCAAAATACAAGCATTTGCAAGTTTCACGAACTTCGTGACTTTTATGTAGTATAGCACACAAAATTCTTCCAAAATACCAAAATTTGCAAGTTTAATAAACATCATGACTTTTATGTAGTATATCACACAAAGAACGTCCAAAATATTAAAATTTGCAAGTTTAACGAACTTCGTGACTTTTATGTAGTATAGCACACAAAAATCTTTGAAAATACCAAATTTTGCAAGTTTAACGAACTTCGTGACTTTTATGTACTAGTGCTCACAAAAAACTTCCAAAATACCAATGTATAAAAGTTTAACATACTTCCTGACTTTTATGGAGTATAGCACACAAAAATCTTCCAAAATACAAAAATTGCAAGTTTAACAAACTTCGTAACTTTTATGTAGTGTAGTACACAAAAATATTCCAAAAGACCAAATTTTGCAAGTTTTACAAACGTCAGGTATTTTACGTAGTATAAAGCACACGAAAATCTTCCAAATGACTAAATTTTGCAAGTTTAACAAACTTCATGACTTTTATGTAGTATATAGTACACGAAAATCTACCAAAATCTTAAATTTCAAAGTTTAACGAACTTTGTGACTTTTATGTACTATATCACACGAAATTCGTCCAAAAGACCAAATTTGGAAAGTTTAAAAAACTTCGTGACTTTTATGTATAATAGCGCACGAAAATCTTTCAAAATACAAAAATTTGCAAGTTTAACGAACTTCGTGACTTTTATGTAGTATAGCACACAAAAATATTCGAAAAGACAAAATTTTGCAAGTTTTACAAATTTCAGGACTTTTATGTAGTATACAGCACACGAAAATCTTCCAAATGACTAACTTTTGCAAGTTTAACAGACTTCATGACTTTTATGTAGTCTATAGTGCACGAAAATCTTCCAAAATATTTAAATTTCCAAGTTTAACGAACTTCGTGACTTTTATGTACTATATCACACGAAATTCGTCCAAAAGACCAAATTTGGAAAGTTTAAAAAACTTTGTGACTTTTAAATAGTATAGTGCACGAAAATCTTTCAAAATACAAAAATTTACAAGTTTAACGAACTTCATGACTTTTATGTAGTATAGCACACAAAAATATTCGAAAAGACAAAATTTTGCAAGTTTTACGAATTTCAGGACTTTTACGTAGTATATAGCACACAAAAATCTTCCAAATGACTAAATTTTGCAAGTTTAACAGACTTCATGACTTTTATGTAGCATATAGTGCACGGAAATCTTCCAAAATATTAAAATTTCCAAGTTTAACGAACTTCGTGACTTTTATGTACTATATCACACGAAATTCGTCCAAAAGACCAAATTTGGAAAGTTTAAAAAACTTTGTGACTTTTAAATAGTATAGTGCACGAAAATCTTTCAAAATACAAAAATTTGCAAGTTTAACGAACTTCGTGACTTTTATGTAGTATAGCACACAAAAATATTCGAAAAGACAAAATTTTGCAAGTTTTACAAATTTCAGGACTTTTACGTAGTATATAGCACACGAAAATTTTCCAAATGATTAAATTTTGCATGTTTAACAGACTTCATGACTTTTATGTAGTATATAGTACATGGAAAACTTCCAAAATATTAAAATTTCCAAGTTTAACGAACTTCGTGGCTTTTACGTACTATATCACACGAAAATTTTAAAAAACTTTGTGACTTTTATGTAGTATAACACACGAAAATCTTTCAAAATACAAGAATGTGCAAGTATCTCGAACTTCGTGACTTTTACGTAGTATATATCAAACAAAAATCTTCGAAAAGACCAAATTTTGCAAGTTTAACGAACTTCATGACTTTTATGTAGTAGTGCACACAAAAGACTTTCAAAATACCAGTGTATAAAAGTTTAACAAGTTTCCTGACTTTTATGGTGTATAGCACACAAAAATCTTCCAAAATACAAATTTTTTCAAGTTTAACATACTTCATAACTTTATGTAGTGTAGTACACAAAAATATTCCAAAAGACCAAATTTTGCAAGTTTTACAAACTTCAGGTCTTTTACGTAGTATATAGCAAAAGAAAATCTTCCAAAAGACTAAATTTTACAAGTTTAACAAACTTCATGACTTTTATGTAGTATATAGTATACGAAAATCTTCCAAAATAATAAAATTTCCAAGTTTAAGAACTTCGTGTGTTTTATGTACTATATCACACGAAATTCGTCCAAAAAACCAAATTTTGATAGTTTAAAAACTTCGTGACTTTTATGTAGTATAGCGCAAGAAAATCTTTCAAAATACAAAAATTTGCTAGTTAACGAACTTTGTGACTTTTATGTAGTATAGGAACAAAAATATTCGAAAAAAGACAAAATTTTACAAGTTTAACAAACTTCATGACATTTATGTAGTATATAGTACACATAAATCTTCCAAAATATTAAAATTTCCAAGTTTAACGAACTTCATGACTTTTATGTATTATATCACACGAAATTCTTCTAAAAGACCAAATTTTAAAAGTTTAAAAAACATCGTGACTTTAATGTAGTATAACACACAAAAATCTTTCAAAATACAAGAATTTGCAAGTTTCACGAACTTCGTGACATTTATGTAGTATAACACACAAAAATCTTCCAAAATACCAAAATTTGCAAGTTTAATAAACTTCATGACTTTTATGTAGTATAGCACACAAAGATCGTCCAAAATATTAAAATTTGCAAGTTTAACTAACTTCGTGACTTTTGTGTAATATACCACACAAAAATCTTCGAAAATACCAAATTTTGCAAGTTTAACGAACTTCGTGACTTTTATGTAGTAGTGCACACAAAAAACTTCCAAAATACCAATGTATAAAAGTTTAACAAGCTTCCTGACTTTTATGGAGTATAGCACAAAAAAATCTTCCGAAATACAAAAATTTGCAAGTTTAACAAACTTCGTAACTTTTATGTAGTGTAGTACAGAAAAATATTCCAAAAGACCAAATTTTGCAAGTTTTACAAACTTCAGGTCTTTTACGTAGTATATAGCACACGAAATTTTCCAAATAAATGACTAAATTTTGGAAGTTTAACAAAACTCATGACTTTTTTCTAGTATTATATAGTACACGGAAAACTTCCAAAATATTAAAATTTCCAAGTTTAACAACTTCATGACTTTTATGTACTATATCACACGAAATTCGTCCAAAAGATCAAATTTTGACAATTTAAAAAACTTCGTGACTTTTATGTAGTATAGCGCACGAAAATCTTTCAAAATATAACCATTTGCAAGTTTAACGAACTTCGTGACTTTTATGTAGTATAGCACACAAAAATATTCGAAAAGACAAAATTTTGTAAGTTTTACAAATTTCAGGACTTTTACGTAGTATATAGCACACAAAAATCTTCCAAATGACTAAATTTTGCAAGTTTAACAAACTTCATGAATTTTATGCAGTATATAGTACACGAAAATCTTCCAAAATATTAAAATTTCCAAGTTTAACGAATTTCGTGACTTTTATTTACTATATCACACGAACTTCTTCCAAAAGACCAAATTTTAAAAGTTTAAAAAACTTCGTGACTTTTATGTAGTATATCACACAAAAATATTTCAAAATACAAGCATTTGCAAGTTTCACGAACTTCGTGACTTTTATGTAGTATAGCACACAAAATTCTTCCAAAATACCAAAATTTGCAAGTTTAATAAACATCATGACTTTTATGTAGTATATCACACAAAGAACGTCCAAAATATTAAAATTTGCAAGTTTAACGAACTTCGTGACTTTTATGTAGTATAGCACACAAAAATCTTTGAAAATACCAAATTTTGCAAGTTTAACGAACTTCGTGACTTTTATGTACTAGTGCTCACAAAAAACTTCCAAAATACCAATGTATAAAAGTTTAACATACTTCCTGACTTTTATGGAGTATAGCACACAAAAATCTTCCAAAATACAAAAATTGCAAGTTTAACAAACTTCGTAACTTTTATGTAGTGTAGTACACAAAAATATTCCAAAAGACCAAATTTTGCAAGTTTTACAAACGTCAGGTATTTTACGTAGTATAAAGCACACGAAAATCTTCCAAATGACTAAATTTTGCAAGTTTAACAAACTTCATGACTTTTATGTAGTATATAGTACACGAAAATCTACCAAAATCTTAAATTTCAAAGTTTAACGAACTTTGTGACTTTTATGTACTATATCACACGAAATTCGTCCAAAAGACCAAATTTGGAAAGTTTAAAAAACTTCGTGACTTTTATGTATAATAGCGCACGAAAATCTTTCAAAATACAAAAATTTGCAAGTTTAACGAACTTCGTGACTTTTATGTAGTATAGCACACAAAAATATTCGAAAAGACAAAATTTTGCAAGTTTTACAAATTTCAGGACTTTTACGTAGTATATAGCACACGAAAATTTTCCAAATGATTAAATTTTGCATGTTTAACAGACTTCATGACTTTTATGTAGTATATAGTACATGGAAAACTTCCAAAATATTAAAATTTCCAAGTTTAACGAACTTCGTGGCTTTTACGTACTATATCACACGAAAATTTTAAAAAACTTTGTGACTTTTATGTAGTATAACACACGAAAATCTTTCAAAATACAAGAATGTGCAAGTATCTCGAACTTCGTGACTTTTACGTAGTATATATCAAACAAAAATCTTCGAAAAGACCAAATTTTGCAAGTTTAACGAACTTCATGACTTTTATGTAGTAGTGCACACAAAAGACTTTCAAAATACCAGTGTATAAAAGTTTAACAAGTTTCCTGACTTTTATGGTGTATAGCAAACAAAAATCTTCCAAAATACAAATTTTTTCAAGTTTAACATACTTCATAACTTTATGTAGTGTAGTACACAAAAATATTCCAAAAGACCAAATTTTGCAAGTTTTACAAACTTCAGGTCTTTTACGTAGTATATAGCAAAAGAAAATCTTCCAAAAGACTAAATTTTACAAGTTTAACAAACTTCATGACTTTTATGTAGTATATAGTATACGAAAATCTTCCAAAATAATAAAATTTCCAAGTTTAAGAACTTCGTGTGTTTTATGTACTATATCACACGAAATTCGTCCAAAAAACCAAATTTTGATAGTTTAAAAACTTCGTGACTTTTATGTAGTATAGCGCAAGAAAATCTTTCAAAATACAAAAATTTGCTAGTTAACGAACTTTGTGACTTTTATGTAGTATAGGAACAAAAATATTCGAAAAAAGACAAAATTTTACAAGTTTAACAAACTTCATGACATTTATGTAGTATATAGTACACATAAATCTTCCAAAATATTAAAATTTCCAAGTTTAACGAACTTCATGACTTTTATGTATTATATCACACGAAATTCTTCTAAAAGACCAAATTTTAAAAGTTTAAAAAACATCGTGACTTTAATGTAGTATAACACACAAAAATCTTTCAAAATACAAGAATTTGCAAGTTTCACGAACTTCGTGACATTTATGTAGTATAACACACAAAAATCTTCCAAAATACCAAAATTTGCAAGTTTAATAAACTTCATGACTTTTATGTAGTATAGCACACAAAGATCGTCCAAAATATTAAAATTTGCAAGTTTAACTAACTTCGTGACTTTTGTGTAATATACCACACAAAAATCTTCGAAAATACCAAATTTTGCAAGTTTAACGAACTTCGTGACTTTTATGTAGTAGTGCACACAAAAAACTTCCAAAATACCAATGTATAAAAGTTTAACAAGCTTCCTGACTTTTATGGAGTATAGCACAAAAAAATCTTCCAAAATACAAAAATTTGCAAGTTTAACAAACTTCGTAACTTTTATGTAGTGTAGTACACAAAAATATTCCAAAAGACCAAATTTTGCAAGTTTTACAAACTTCAGGTCTTTTACGTAGTATATAGCACACGAAATTTTCCAAATAAATGACTAAATTTTGGAAGTTTAACAAAACTCATGACTTTTTTCTAGTATTATATAGTACACGGAAAACTTCCAAAATATTAAAATTTCCAAGTTTAACAACTTCATGACTTTTATGTACTATATCACACGAAATTCGTCCAAAAGATCAAATTTTGACAATTTAAAAAACTTCGTGACTTTTATGTAGTATAGCGCACGAAAATCTTTCAAAATATAACCATTTGCAAGTTTAACGAACTTCGTGACTTTTATGTAGTATAGCACACAAAAATATTCGAAAAGACAAAATTTTGTAAGTTTTACAAATTTCAGGACTTTTACGTAGTATATAGCACACAAAAATCTTCCAAATGACTAAATTTTGCAAGTTTAACAAACTTCATGAATTTTATGCAGTATATAGTACACGAAAATCTTCCAAAATATTAAAATTTCCAAGTTTAACGAATTTCGTGACTTTTATTTACTATATCACACGAACTTCTTCCAAAAGACCAAATTTTAAAAGTTTAAAAAACTTCGTGACTTTTATGTAGTATATCACACAAAAATATTTCAAAATACAAGCATTTGCAAGTTTCACGAACTTCGTGACTTTTATGTAGTATAGCACACAAAATTCTTCCAAAATACCAAAATTTGCAAGTTTAATAAACATCATGACTTTTATGTAGTATATCACACAAAGAACGTCCAAAATATTAAAATTTGCAAGTTTAACGAACTTCGTGACTTTTATGTAGTATAGCACACAAAAATCTTTGAAAATACCAAATTTTGCAAGTTTAACGAACTTCGTGACTTTTATGTACTAGTGCTCACAAAAAACTTCCAAAATACCAATGTATAAAAGTTTAACATACTTCCTGACTTTTATGGAGTATAGCACACAAAAATCTTCCAAAATACAAAAATTGCAAGTTTAACAAACTTCGTAACTTTTATGTAGTGTAGTACACAAAAATATTCCAAAAGACCAAATTTTGCAAGTTTTACAAACGTCAGGTATTTTACGTAGTATAAAGCACACGAAAATCTTCCAAATGACTAAATTTTGCAAGTTTAACAAACTTCATGACTTTTATGTAGTATATAGTACACGAAAATCTACCAAAATCTTAAATTTCAAAGTTTAACGAACTTTGTGACTTTTATGTACTATATCACACGAAATTCGTCCAAAAGACCAAATTTGGAAAGTTTAAAAAACTTCGTGACTTTTATGTATAATAGCGCACGAAAATCTTTCAAAATACAAAAATTTGCAAGTTTAACGAACTTCGTGACTTTTATGTAGTATAGCACACAAAAATATTCGAAAAGACAAAATTTTGCAAGTTTTACAAATTTCAGGACTTTTACGTAGTATATAGCACACGAAAATTTTCCAAATGATTAAATTTTGCATGTTTAACAGACTTCATGACTTTTATGTAGTATATAGTACATGGAAAACTTCCAAAATATTAAAATTTCCAAGTTTAACGAACTTCGTGGCTTTTACACGAAAATTTTAAAAAACTTTGTACTATATCACACGAAAATTTTAAAAAACTTCGTGACTTTTATGTAGTATAACACACGAAAATCTTTCAAAATACAAGAATGTGCAAGTATCTCGAACTTCGTGACTTTTACGTAGTATATATCAAACAAAAATCTTCGAAAAGACCAAATTTTGCAAGTTTAACGAACTTCATGACTTTTATGTAGTAGTGCACACAAAAGACTTTCAAAATACCAGTGTATAAAAGTTTAACAAGTTTCCTGACTTTTATGGTGTATAGCAAACAAAAATCTTCCAAAATACAAATTTTTTCAAGTTTAACATACTTCATAACTTTTATGTAGTGTAGTACACAAAAATATTCCAAAAGACCAAATTTTGCAAGTTTTACAAACTTCAGGTCTTTTACGTAGTATATAGCAAAAGAAAATCTTCCAAAAGACTAAATTTTACAAGTTTAACAAACTTCATGACTTTTATGTAGTATATAGTATACGAAAATCTTCCAAAATAATAAAATTTCCAAGTTTAAGAACTTCGTGTGTTTTATGTACTATATCACACGAAATTCGTCCAAAAAACCAAATTTTGATAGTTTAAAAATTCGTGACTTTTATGTAGTATAGCGCAAGAAAATCTTTCAAAATACAAAAATTTGCTAGTTAACGAACTTTGTGACTTTTATGTAGTATAGGAACAAAAATATTCGAAAAAAGACAAAATTTTACAAGTTTAACAAACTTCATGACATTTATGTAGTATATAGTACACATAAATCTTCCAAAATATTAAAATTTCCAAGTTTAACGAACTTCATGACTTTTATGTATTATATCACACGAAATTCTTCTAAAAGACCAAATTTTAAAAGTTTAAAAAACATCGTGACTTTAATGTAGTATAACACACAAAAATCTTTCAAAATACAAGAATTTGCAAGTTTCACGAACTTCGTGACATTTATGTAGTATAACACACAAAAATCTTCCAAAATACCAAAATTTGCAAGTTTAATAAACTTCATGACTTTTATGTAGTATAGCACACAAAGATCGTCCAAAATATTAAAATTTGCAAGTTTAACTAACTTCGTGACTTTTGTGTAATATACCACACAAAAATCTTCGAAAATACCAAATTTTGCAAGTTTAACGAACTTCGTGACTTTTATGTAGTAGTGCACACAAAAAACTTCCAAAATACCAATGTATAAAAGTTTAACAAGCTTCCTGACTTTTATGGAGTATAGCACAAAAAAATCTTCCAAAATACAAAAATTTGCAAGTTTAACAAACTTCGTAACTTTTATGTAGTGTAGTACACAAAAATATTCCAAAAGACCAAATTTTGCAAGTTTTACAAACTTCAGGTCTTTTACGTAGTATATAGCACACGAAATTTTCCAAATAAATGACTAAATTTTGGAAGTTTAACAAAACTCATGACTTTTTTCTAGTATTATATAGTACACGGAAAACTTCCAAAATATTAAAATTTCCAAGTTTAACAACTTCATGACTTTTATGTACTATATCACACGAAATTCGTCCAAAAGATCAAATTTTGACAATTTAAAAAACTTCGTGACTTTTATGTAGTATAGCGCACGAAAATCTTTCAAAATATAACCATTTGCAAGTTTAACGAACTTCGTGACTTTTATGTAGTATAGCACACAAAAATATTCGAAAAGACAAAATTTTGTAAGTTTTACAAATTTCAGGACTTTTACGTAGTATATAGCACACAAAAATCTTCCAAATGACTAAATTTTGCAAGTTTAACAAACTTCATGAATTTTATGCAGTATATAGTACACGAAAATCTTCCAAAATATTAAAATTTCCAAGTTTAACGAATTTCGTGACTTTTATTTACTATATCACACGAACTTCTTCCAAAAGACCAAATTTTAAAAGTTTAAAAAACTTCGTGACTTTTATGTAGTATATCACACAAAAATATTTCAAAATACAAGCATTTGCAAGTTTCACGAACTTCGTGACTTTTATGTAGTATAGCACACAAAATTCTTCCAAAATACCAAAATTTGCAAGTTTAATAAACATCATGACTTTTATGTAGTATATCACACAAAGAACGTCCAAAATATTAAAATTTGCAAGTTTAACGAACTTCGTGACTTTTATGTAGTATAGCACACAAAAATCTTTGAAAATACCAAATTTTGCAAGTTTAACGAACTTCGTGACTTTTATGTACTAGTGCTCACAAAAAACTTCCAAAATACCAATGTATAAAAGTTTAACATACTTCCTGACTTTTATGGAGTATAGCACACAAAAATCTTCCAAAATACAAAAATTGCAAGTTTAACAAACTTCGTAACTTTTATGTAGTGTAGTACACAAAAATATTCCAAAAGACCAAATTTTGCAAGTTTTACAAACGTCAGGTATTTTACGTAGTATAAAGCACACGAAAATCTTCCAAATGACTAAATTTTGCAAGTTTAACAAACTTCATGACTTTTATGTAGTATATAGTACACGAAAATCTACCAAAATCTTAAATTTCAAAGTTTAACGAACTTTGTGACTTTTATGTACTATATCACACGAAATTCGTCCAAAAGACCAAATTTGGAAAGTTTAAAAAACTTCGTGACTTTTATGTATAATAGCGCACGAAAATCTTTCAAAATACAAAAATTTGCAAGTTTAACGAACTTCGTGACTTTTATGTAGTATAGCACACAAAAATATTCGAAAAGACAAAATTTTGCAAGTTTTACAAATTTCAGGACTTTTATGTAGTATACAGCACACGAAAATCTTCCAAATGACTAACTTTTGCAAGTTTAACAGACTTCATGACTTTTATGTAGTCTATAGTGCACGAAAATCTTCCAAAATATTTAAATTTCCAAGTTTAACGAACTTCGTGACTTTTATGTACTATATCACACGAAATTCGTCCAAAAGACCAAATTTGGAAAGTTTAAAAAACTTTGTGACTTTTAAATAGTATAGTGCACGAAAATCTTTCAAAATACAAAAATTTACAAGTTTAACGAACTTCATGACTTTTATGTAGTATAGCACACAAAAATATTCGAAAAGACAAAATTTTGCAAGTTTTACGAATTTCAGGACTTTTACGTAGTATATAGCACACAAAAATCTTCCAAATGACTAAATTTTGCAAGTTTAACAGAATTCATGACTTTTATGTAGCATATAGTGCACGGAAATCTTCCAAAATATTAAAATTTCCAAGTTTAACGAACTTCGTGACTTTTATGTACTATATCACACGAAATTCGTCCAAAAGACCAAATTTGGAAAGTTTAAAAAACTTTGTGACTTTTAAATAGTATAGTGCACGAAAATCTTTCAAAATACAAAAATTTGCAAGTTTAACGAACTTCGTGACTTTTATGTAGTATAGCACACAAAAATATTCGAAAAGACAAAATTTTGCAAGTTTTACAAATTTCAGGACTTTTACGTAGTATATAGCACACGAAAATTTTCCAAATGATTAAATTTTGCATGTTTAACAGACTTCATGACTTTTATGTAGTATATAGTACATGGAAAACTTCCAAAATATTAAAATTTCCAAGTTTAACGAACTTCGTGGCTTTTACGTACTATATCACACGAAAATTTTAAAAAACTTTGTGACTTTTATGTAGTATAACACACGAAAATCTTTCAAAATACAAGAATGTGCAAGTATCTCGAACTTCGTGACTTTTACGTAGTATATATCAAACAAAAATCTTCGAAAAGACCAAATTTTGCAAGTTTAACGAACTTCATGACTTTTATGTAGTAGTGCACACAAAAGACTTTCAAAATACCAGTGTATAAAAGTTTAACAAGCTTCCTGACTTTTATGGAGTATAGCACAAAAAAATCTTCCAAAATACAAAAATTTGCAAGTTTAACAAACTTCGTAACTTTTATGTAGTGTAGTACACAAAAATATTCCAAAAGACCAAATTTTGCAAGTTTTACAAACTTCAGGTCTTTTACGTAGTATATAGCACACGAAATTTTCCAAATAAATGACTAAATTTTGGAAGTTTAACAAAACTCATGACTTTTTTCTAGTATTATATAGTACACGGAAAACTTCCAAAATATTAAAATTTCCAAGTTTAACAACCTCATGACTTTTATGTACTATATCACACGAAATTCGTCCAAAAGATCAAATTTTGACAATTTAAAAAACTTCGTGACTTTTATGTAGTATAGCGCACGAAAATCTTTCAAAATATAACCATTTGCAAGTTTAACGAACTTCGTGACTTTTATGTAGTATAGCACACAAAAATATTCGAAAAGACAAAATTTTGTAAGTTTTACAAATTTCAGGACTTTTACGTAGTATATAGCACACAAAAATCTTCCAAATGACTAAATTTTGCAAGTTTAACAAACTTCATGAATTTTATGTAGTATATAGTACACGAAAATCTTCCAAAATATTAAAATTTCCAAGTTTAACGAACTTCGTGACTTTTATTTACTATATCACACGAACTTCTTCCAAAAGACCAAATTTTAAAAGTTTAAAAAACTTCGTGACTTTTATGTAGTATATCACACAAAAATATTTCAAAATACAAGCATTTGCAAGTTTCACGAACTTCGTGACTTTTATGTAGTATAGCACACAAAATTCTTC
>NC_081180.1:251051115-251116238 GCF_029867415.1 Vicia villosa
TATGTAGTGTAGTACACAAAAATATTCCAAAAGACCAAATTTTGCAAGTTTTACAAACTTAAGGTCTTTTACGTAGTATATAGCACACGAAAATCTTCCAAATGACTAAATTTTGCAAGTTTAACAAAACTCATGACTTTTTTGTAGTATTATATAGTACATGGAAAACTTCCAAAAGATTAAAATTTCCAAGTTTAACAACTTCGTGACTTTTATGTACTATGTCACACGAAATTGGTCCAAAACACCAAACTTTGAGAGTTTAAAAAACTTCGTGACTTTTATGTAGTATAGCGCACAAAAATCTTTCAAAATACAAACATTTGCAAGTTTTACGAACTTCGTGACTTTTATGTAGTATAGCACACAAATATCTTCCAAAATACCAAAATTTGCAAGTTTAATAAACTTCATGACTTTTATGTAGTATTGCACACAAAGATCGTCCAAAATATTAAAATTTGCAAGTTTAACGAACTTCGTGACTTTTATGTAGTATAGCACACAAAAATCTTCGAAAATACCAAATTATGCTAGTTTAACGAACTTCGTGACTTTTATTTAGTAGTGCACACAAAAAACTTCTAAAATACCAATGTATAAAAGTTTAACAAACTTCCTGACTTTTATGGAGTATAGCACACAAAAATCTTCCAAAATACATAAATTTGCAAGTTTAACAAACTTCGTAACTTTTATGTAGTGTAGTACATAAAAATATTCCAAAAGACCAAATTTTGCAAGTTTTACAAACTTCAGGTCTTTTACGTAGTATATAGCACACGAAAAACTTCCAAAAGACTAAATTTTGCAAATTTAATAAATTTCATGACCTTTATGTAGTATAGCACACAAAGATCGTCCAAAATATTAAAGTTTGCAAATTTAACAAACTTCGTGACTTTTATGTAGTATAGCACACAAAAATATTCGAAAATACCAAATTTCGCAAGTTTAACGAACTTCGTGACTTTTATGTAGTAGTGCACACAAAAAACTTCCAAAATACCAATGTATAAAAGTTTAACAAACTTCCTGACTTTTATGGAGTATAGCACACAAAAATCTTCCAAAATACAAAAAGTTGAAAGTTTAACAAACTTTGTAACATTTATGTAGTGTAGTAAACAAAAATATTCCAATAGACCAAATTTTGCAAGTTTTACAAACATAAGGTCTTTTACGTAGTATATAGCACACGAAAATCTTCCAAATGACTAAATTTTGCGAGTTTAACAAAACTCATGAATTTTTTTTAGTATTATATAATACACGGAAAACTTCCAAAATATTAAAAATTCCAAGTTTAACAACTTCGTGACTTTTATGTACTATATCACAAGAAATTTGTCCAAAAGACCAAATTTTGACAGTTTAAAAAACTTCGTGACTTTTATGTAGTATAGCGCAAGAAAATCTTTCAAAATACAAACGTTTGCAAGTTTAACGAACTTCGTTACTTTTATGTAGTATAGCACACAAAAAATATTCGAAAAGACAAAATTTTGCAAGTTTTACAAATTTCAGGACTTTTACGTAGTATATAGCACACGAAAATCTTCCAAATGACTAAATTTTTCAAGTTTAACAAAACTCATGACTATTTTGTAGTATATAGTACACGGAAAACTTCCAAAATATTAAAATTTCCAAGTTTAACAACATCGAGACTTTTATGTACTATATCACACGATATTCTTCCAAAAGACCAAATTTTAAAAGTTTAAAAAACTTCGTGACTTTTATGTAGTATATCATACGAAAATCTTTCAAACTACAAGAATTTTCAAGTTTCAAGAAGTTCGTGACTTTTATGTAGTATAGCACACAAAAATCTTCCAAAACACCAAAATTTACAAGTTTAATAAACTTCATGACTTTTATGTAGTATAGCACACAAAGATCGTCCAATATATTAAAACTTGCAAGTTTAACGAACTTCGGGACTTTTATGTAGTCTATAGCACACAAAAATCTTTGAAAATACCAAATTTTGCAAGTTTAACGAACTTCGTGACTTTTATGTAGTAGTGCACACAAAAAACTTCTAAAATAACAATGTATAAAAGTTTAACAAACTTCCTGACTTTTATGGAGTATAGCACACAAAAATTTTCCAAAATACCAAAATTTGCACGTTTAACAAACTTCGTAACTTTTATGTAGTGTAGTACACAAAAATATTCCAAAAGACCAAATTTTGCAAGTTTTACAAACTTCAGGTCTTTTACGTAGTATATAGCACACGAAAATCTTCCAAATGACTAAATTTTGCAAGTTTAACAAACTTCGTGACTTTTATGCAGTATTATATAGTACACAAAAAACTTCCAAAATATTAAAATTTCCAAGTTTAACAACTTCGTGACTTTTATGTAGTATAGCACACAAAAATCTTCGAAAATACCAAATTTTGCAAGTTTAACGAACTTCGTGACTTTTATGGAGTAGTGAATACAAAAAACTTCCAAAATACCAATGTATAAAAGTTTAACAAACTTCCTGACTTTTATGGAGTATAGCACCCAAAAATCTTCCAAAATAAAAAAATTTGCAAGTATAACATACTTTGTAACTTTTATGTAGTGTAGTACACAAAAATATTCCAAAAGACCAAATTTTGCAAGTTTTATAAACTTCGGGTCTTTTACATAGTATATAGCACACGAAAATCTTCCAAATAACTAAATTTTGCAAGTTTAACAAAACTCATGACTTTTTTGTAGTATTATATAGTACATGGAAAACTTCCAAAAGATTAAAATTTCCAAGTTTAACAACTTCGTGACTTTTATGTACTATGTCACACGAAATTGGTCCAAAACACCAAACTTTGAGAGTTTAAAAAACTTCGTGACTTTTATGTAGTATAGCGCACAAAAATCTTTCAAAATACAAACATTTGCAAGTTTAACGAACTTCGTGACTTTTATGTAGTATAGCACACAAATATCTTCCAAAATACCAAAATTTGCAAGTTTAATAAACTTCATGACTTTTATGTAGTATTGCACACAAAGATCGTCCAAAATATTAAAATTTGCAAGTTTAACGAACTTCGTGACTTTTATGTAGTATAGCACACAAAAATCTTCGAAAATACCAAATTATGCTAGTTTAACGAACTTCGTGACTTTTATTTAGTAGTGCACACAAAAAACTTCTAAAATACCAATGTATAAAAGTTTAACAAACTTCCTGACTTTTATGGAGTATAGCACACAAAAATCTTCCAAAATACATAAATTTGCAAGTTTAACAAACTTCGTAACTTTTATGTAGTGTAGTACATAAAAATATTCCAAAAGACCAAATTTTGCAAGTTTTACAAACTTCAGGTCTTTTACGTAGTATATAGCACACGAAAAACTTCCAAAAGACTAAATTTTGCAAATTTAATAAATTTCATGACCTTTATGTAGTATAGCACACAAAGATCGTCCAAAATAGTAAAGTTTGCAAATTTAACAAACTTCGTGACTTTTATGTAGTATAGCACACAAAAATCTTCGAAAATACCAAATTTCGCAAGTTTAACGAACTTCGTGACTTTTATGTAGTAGTGCACACAAAAAACTTCCAAAATACCAATGTATAAAATTTTAACAAACTTCCTGACTTTTATGGAGTATAGCACACAAAAATCTTCGAAAATACAAAAAGTGAAAGTTTAACAAACTTTGTAACATTTATGTAGTGTAGTACACAAAAATATTCCAAAAGACCAAATTTTGAAAGTTTTACAAACTTCAGGTCTTTTACGCAGTATATAGCACACGAAAATCTTCCAAATGACTAAATTTTTCAAGTTTAACAAGACTCATGACTATTTTGTAGTATATAGTACACGGAAAACTTCCAAAATATTAAAATTTCCAAGTTTAACAACTTCGAGACCTTTATGTACTATATCACACGAAATTCTTCCAAAAGACCAAATTTTAAAAGTTTAAAAAACTTCGTGACTTTTATGTAGTATAGCACACGAAAATCTTTCAAAATACAAGAATTTTCAAGTTTCACGAACTTCGTGACTTTTATGTAGTATAGCACACATAAATCTTCCAAAATACCAAAATTTGCAAGTTTAATAAACTTCATGACTTTTATGTAGTATAGCACACAAAGATCGTCCAATATATTAAAACTTGCAAGTTAAACGAACTTCGGGACTTTTATGTAGTATAGCACACAAAAATCTTTGACAATACCAAATTTTGCAAGTTTAACGAACTTCGTGACTTTTATGTAGTAGTGCACACAAAAAACTTCTAAAATAACAATGTATAAAAGTTTAACAAACTTCCTGACTTTTACGGAGTATAGCACACAAAAATTTTCCAAAATACCAAAATTTGCACGTTTAACAAACTTCGTAACTTTTATGTAGTGTAGTACACAAAAATATTCCAAAAGACCAAATTTTGCAAGTTTTACAAACTTCAGGTCTTTTACGTAGTATATAGCACACGAAAATCTTCCGAATGACTAAATTTTGCAAGTTTAACAAACTTCGTGACTTTTATGCAGTATTATATAGTACACGAAAAACTTCCAAAATATTAAAATTTCCAAGTTTAACAACTTCGTGACTTTTATGTAGTATAGCACACAAAAATCTTCGAAAATACCAAATTTTGCAAGTTTAACGAACTTCGTGACTTTTATGGAGTAGTGAATACAAAAAACTTCCAAAATACCAATGTATAAAAGTTTAACAAACTTCCTGACTTTTATGGAGTATAGCACACAAAAATCTTCCAAAATACAAAAAGTTGAAAGTTTAACAAACTTTGTAACATTTATGTAGTGTAGTACACAAAAATATTCCAAAAGACCAAATTTTGCAAGTTTTACAAACTTAAGGTCTTTTACGTAGTATATAGCACACGAAAATCTTCCAAATGACTAAATTTTGCAAGTTTAACAAAACTCATGACTTTTTTGTAGTATTATATAGTACATGGAAAACTTCCAAAAGATTAAAATTTCCAAATTTAACAACTTCGTGACTTTTATGTACTATGTCACACGAAATTGGTCCAAAACACCAAACTTTGAGAGTTTAAAAAACTTCGTGACTTTTATGTAGTATAGCGCACAAAAATCTTTCAAAATACAAACATTTGCAAGTTTTACGAACTTCGTGACTTTTATGTAGTATAGCACACAAATATCTTCCAAAATACCAAAATTTGCAAGTTTAATAAACTTCATGACTTTTATGTAGTATTGCACACAAAGATCGTCCAAAATATTAAAATTTGCAAGTTTAACGAATTTCGTGACTTTTATGTAGTATAGCACACAAAAATCTTCGAAAATACCAAATTATGCTAGTTTAACGAACTTCGTGACTTTTATTTAGTAGTGCACACAAAAAACTTCTAAAATACCAATGTATAAAAGTTTAACAAACTTCCTGACTTTTATGGAGTATAGCACACAAAAATCTTCCAAAATACATAAATTTGCAAGTTTAACAAACTTCGTAACTTTTATGTAGTGTAGTACATAAAAATATTCCAAAAGACCAAATTTTGCAAGTTTTACAAACTTCAGGTCTTTTACGTAGTATATAGCACACGAAAAACTTCCAAAAGACTAAATTTTGCAAATTTAATAAATTTCATGACCTTTATGTAGTATAGCACACAAAGATCGTCCAAAATATTAAAGTTTGCAAATTTAACAAACTTCGTGACTTTTATGTAGTATAGCACACAAAAATCTTCGAAAATACCAAATTTCGCAAGTTTAACGAACTTCGTGACTTTTATGTAGTAGTGCACACAAAAAACTTCCAAAATACCAATGTATAAAAGTTTAACAAACTTCCTGACTTTTATGGAGTATAGCACACAAAAATCTTCCAAAATACAAAAAGTTGAAAGTTTAACAAACTTTGTAACATTTATGTAGTGTAGTAAACAAAAATATTCCAATAGACCAAATTTTGCAAGTTTTACAAACATAAGGTCTTTTACGTAGTATATAGCACACGAAAATCTTCCAAATGACTAAATTTTGCGAGTTTAACAAAACTCATGACTTTTTTGTAGTATTATATAATACACGGAAAACTTCCAAAATATTAAAAATTCCAAGTTTAACAACTTCGTGACTTTTATGTACTATATCACAAGAAATTTGTCCAAAAGACCAAATTTTGACAGTTTAAAAAACTTCGTGACTTTTATGTAGTATAGCGCAAGAAAATCTTTCAAAATACAAACGTTTGCAAGTTTAACGAACTTCGTTACTTTTATGTAGTATAGCACACAAAAAATATTCGAAAAGACAAAATTTTGCAAGTTTTACAAATTTCAGGACTTTTACGTAGTATATAGCACACGAAAATCTTCCAAATGACTAAATTTTTCAAGTTTAACAAAACTCATGACTATTTTGTAGTATATAGTACACGGAAAACTTCCAAAATATTAAAATTTCCAAGTTTAACAACATCGAGACTTTTATGTACTATATCACACGATATTCTTCCAAAAGACCAAATTTTAAAAGTTTAAAAAACTTCGTGACTTTTATGTAGTATAGCATACGAAAATCTTTCAAACTACAAGAATTTTCAAGTTTCAAGAAGTTCGTGACTTTTATGTAGTATAGCACACAAAAATCTTCCAAAACACCAAAATTTGCAAGTTTAATAAACTTCATGACTTTTATGTAGTATAGCACACAAAGATCGTCCAATATATTAAAACTTGCAAGTTTAACGAACTTCGGGACTTTTATGTAGTATAGCACACAAAAATCTTTGACAATACCAAATTTTGCAAGTTTAACGAACTTCGTGACTTTTATGTAGTAGTGCACACAAAAAACTTCTAAAATAACAATGTATAAAAGTTTAACAAACTTCCTGACTTTTACGGAGTATAGCACACAAAAATTTTCCAAAATATCAAAATTTGCACGTTTAACAAACTTCGTAACTTTTATGTAGTGTAGTACACAAAAATATTCCAAAAGACCAAATTTTGCAAGTTTTACAAACTTCAGGTCTTTTACGTACTATATAGCACACGAAAATCCTCCAAATGACTAAATTTTGCAAGTTTAACAAACTTCGTGACTTTTATGCAGTATTATATAGTACACGAAAAACTTCCAAAATATTAAAATTTCCAAGTTTAACAACTTCGTGACTTTTATGTAGTATAGCACACAAAAATCTTCGAAAATACCAAATTTTGCAAGTTTAACGAACTTCGTGACTTTTATGGAGTAGTGAATACAAAAAACTTCCAAAATACCAATGTATAAAAGTTTAACAAACTTCCTGACTTTTATGGAGTATAGCACCCAAAAATCTTCCAAAATAAAAAAATTTGCAAGTATAACATACTTTGTAACTTTTATGTAGTGTAGTACACAAAAATATTCCAAAAGACCAAATTTTGCAAGTTTTATAAACTTCGGGTCTTTTACATAGTATATAGCACACGAAAATCTTCCAAATAACTAAATTTTGCAAGTTTAACAAAACTCATGACTTTTTTGTAGTATTATATAGTACATGGAAAACTTCCAAAAGATTAAAATTTCCAAGTTTAACAACTTCGTGACTTTTATGTACTATGTCACACGAAATTGGTCCAAAACACCAAACTTTGAGAGTTTAAAAAACTTCGTGACTTTTATGTAGTATAGCGCACAAAAATCTTTCAAAATACAAACATTTGCAAGTTTAACGAACTTCGTGACTTTTATGTAGTATAGCACACAAATATCTTCCAAAATACCAAAATTTGCAAGTTTAATAAACTTCATGACTTTTATGTAGTATTGCACACAAAGATCGTCCAAAATATTAAAATTTGCAAGTTTAACGAACTTCGTGACTTTTATGTAGTATAGCACACAAAAATCTTCGAAAATACCAAATTATGCTAGTTTAACGAACTTCGTGACTTTTATTTAGTAGTGCACACAAAAAACTTCTAAAATACCAATGTATAAAAGTTTAACAAACTTCCTGACTTTTATGGAGTATAGCACACAAAAATCTTCCAAAATACATAAATTTGCAAGTTTAACAAACTTCGTAACTTTTATGTAGTGTAGTACATAAAAATATTCCAAAAGACCAAATTTTGCAAGTTTTACAAACTTCAGGTCTTTTACGTAGTATATAGCACACGAAAAACTTCCAAAAGACTAAATTTTGCAAATTTAATAAATTTCATGACCTTTATGTAGTATAGCACACAAAGATCGTCCAAAATAGTAAAGTTTGCAAATTTAACAAACTTCGTGACTTTTATGTAGTATAGCACACAAAAATCTTCGAAAATACCAAATTTCGCAAGTTTAACGAACTTCGTGACTTTTATGTAGTAGTGCACACAAAAAACTTCCAAAATACCAATGTATAAAATTTTAACAAACTTCCTGACTTTTATGGAGTATAGCACACAAAAATCTTCGAAAATACAAAAAGTGAAAGTTTAACAAACTTTGTAACATTTATGTAGTGTAGTACACAAAAATATTCCAAAAGACCAAATTTTGAAAGTTTTACAAACTTCAGGTCTTTTACGCAGTATATAGCACACGAAAATCTTCCAAATGACTAAATTTTTCAAGTTTAACAAGACTCATGACTATTTTGTAGTATATAGTACACGGAAAACTTCCAAAATATTAAAATTTCCAAGTTTAACAACTTCGAGACCTTTATGTACTATATCACACGAAATTCTTCCAAAAGACCAAATTTTAAAAGTTTAAAAAACTTCGTGACTTTTATGTAGTATAGCACACGAAAATCTTTCAAAATACAAGAATTTTCAAGTTTCACGAACTTCGTGACTTTTATGTAGTATAGCACACATAAATCTTCCAAAATACCAAAATTTGCAAGTTTAATAAACTTCATGACTTTTATGTAGTATAGCACACAAAGATCGTCCAATATATTAAAACTTGCAAGTTAAACGAACTTCGGGACTTTTATGTAGTATAGCACACAAAAATCTTTGACAATACCAAATTTTGCAAGTTTAACGAACTTCGTGACTTTTATGTAGTAGTGCACACAAAAAACTTCTAAAATAACAATGTATAAAAGTTTAACAAACTTCCTGACTTTTACGGAGTATAGCACACAAAAATTTTCCAAAATACCAAAATTTGCACGTTTAACAAACTTCGTAACTTTTATGTAGTGTAGTACACAAAAATATTCCAAAAGACCAAATTTTGCAAGTTTTACAAACTTCAGGTCTTTTACGTAGTATATAGCACACGAAAATCTTCCGAATGACTAAATTTTGCAAGTTTAACAAACTTCGTGACTTTTATGCAGTATTATATAGTACACGAAAAACTTCCAAAATATTAAAATTTCCAAGTTTAACAACTTCGTGACTTTTATGTAGTATAGCACACAAAAATCTTCGAAAATACCAAATTTTGCAAGTTTAACGAACTTCGTGACTTTTATGGAGTAGTGAATACAAAAAACTTCCAAAATACCAATGTATAAAAGTTTAACAAACTTCCTGACTTTTATGGAGTATAGCACACAAAAATCTTCCAAAATACAAAAAGTTGAAAGTTTAACAAACTTTGTAACATTTATGTAGTGTAGTACACAAAAATATTCCAAAAGACCAAATTTTGCAAGTTTTACAAACTTAAGGTCTTTTACGTAGTATATAGCACACGAAAATCTTCCAAATGACTAAATTTTGCAAGTTTAACAAAACTCATGACTTTTTTGTAGTATTATATAGTACATGGAAAACTTCCAAAAGATTAAAATTTCCAAGTTTAACAACTTCGTGACTTTTATGTACTATGTCACACGAAATTGGTCCAAAACACCAAACTTTGAGAGTTTAAAAAACTTCGTGACTTTTATGTAGTATAGCGCACAAAAATCTTTCAAAATACAAACATTTGCAAGTTTTACGAACTTCGTGACTTTTATGTAGTATAGCACACAAATATCTTCCAAAATACCAAAATTTGCAAGTTTAATAAACTTCATGACTTTTATGTAGTATTGCACACAAAGATCGTCCAAAATATTAAAATTTGCAAGTTTAACGAACTTCGTGACTTTTATGTAGTATAGCACACAAAAATCTTCGAAAATACCAAATTATGCTAGTTTAACGAACTTCGTGACTTTTATTTAGTAGTGCACACAAAAAACTTCTAAAATACCAATGTATAAAAGTTTAACAAACTTCCTGACTTTTATGGAGTATAGCACACAAAAATCTTCCAAAATACATAAATTTGCAAGTTTAACAAACTTCGTAACTTTTATGTAGTGTAGTACATAAAAATATTCCAAAAGACCAAATTTTGCAAGTTTTACAAACTTCAGGTCTTTTACGTAGTATATAGCACACGAAAAACTTCCAAAAGACTAAATTTTGCAAATTTAATAAATTTCATGACCTTTATGTAGTATAGCACACAAAGATCGTCCAAAATATTAAAGTTTGCAAATTTAACAAACTTCGTGACTTTTATGTAGTATAGCACACAAAAATATTCGAAAATACCAAATTTCGCAAGTTTAACGAACTTCGTGACTTTTATGTAGTAGTGCACACAAAAAACTTCCAAAATACCAATGTATAAAAGTTTAACAAACTTCCTGACTTTTATGGAGTATAGCACACAAAAATCTTCCAAAATACAAAAAGTTGAAAGTTTAACAAACTTTGTAACATTTATGTAGTGTAGTAAACAAAAATATTCCAATAGACCAAATTTTGCAAGTTTTACAAACATAAGGTCTTTTACGTAGTATATAGCACACGAAAATCTTCCAAATGACTAAATTTTGCGAGTTTAACAAAACTCATGACTTTTTTGTAGTATTACATAATACACGGAAAACTTCCAAAATATTAAAAATTCCAAGTTTAACAACTTCGTGACTTTTATGTACTATATCACAAGAAATTTGTCCAAAAGACCAAATTTTGACAGTTTAAAAAACTTCGTGACTTTTATGTAGTATAGCGCAAGAAAATCTTTCAAAATACAAACGTTTGCAAGTTTAACGAACTTCGTTACTTTTATATAGTATAGCACACAAAAAATATTCGAAAAGACAAAATTTTGCAAGTTTTACAAATTTCAGGACTTTTACGTAGTATATAGCACACGAAAATCTTCCAAATGACTAAATTTTTCAAGTTTAACAAAACTCATGACTATTTTGTAGTATATAGTACACGGAAAACTTCCAAAATATTAAAATTTCCAAGTTTAACAACATCGAGACTTTTATGTACTATATCACACGATATTCTTCCAAAAGACCAAATTTTAAAAGTTTAAAAAACTTCGTGACTTTTATGTAGTATAGCATACGAAAATCTTTCAAACTACAAGAATTTTCAAGTTTCAAGAAGTTCGTGACTTTTATGTAGTATAGCACACAAAAATCTTCCAAAACACCAAAATTTACAAGTTTAATAAACTTCATGACTTTTATGTAGTATAGCACACAAAGATCGTCCAATATATTAAAACTTGCAAGTTTAACGAACTTCGGGACTTTTATGTAGTCTATAGCACACAAAAATCTTTGAAAATACCAAATTTTGCAAGTTTAACGAACTTCGTGACTTTTATGTAGTAGTGCACACAAAAAACTTCTAAAATAACAATGTATAAAAGTTTAACAAACTTCCTGACTTTTATGGAGTATAGCACACAAAAATTTTCCAAAATACCAAAATTTGCACGTTTAACAAACTTCGTAACTTTTATGTAGTGTAGTACACAAAAATATTCCAAAAGACCAAATTTTGCAAGTTTTACAAACTTCAGGTCTTTTACGTAGTATATAGCACACGAAAATCTTCCAAATGACTAAATTTTGCAAGTTTAACAAACTTCGTGACTTTTATGCAGTATTATATAGTACACGAAAAACTTCCAAAATATTAAAATTTCCAAGTTTAACAACTTCGTGACTTTTATGTAGTATATCACACGAAATTCATCCAAAAGACCAAATTTTGACAGTTTATAAAACTTCGTGACTTTTATGTAGTTTAGCGCACGAAAATCTTTCAAAATACAAACGTTTGCAAGTTTAACGAACTTCGTGACATTTATGTAGTATAGCACACAAAAAATATTCGAAAAGACAAAATTTTGCAAGTTTTACAAATTTCAAGACTTTTACGTAATATATAGCACACGAAAATCTTCCAAAAGAGTAAATTTTGAAAGTTTACCAAACTTCATGACTTTTATGTAGTATATAGTACACGTAAATCTTCCAAAATATTAAAATTTCCAAGTTTAACGAACTTCGTGACTTTTATGTACTATATCACACGAAATTCTTCCAAAAGACCAAATTTTAAAAGTTCAAAAAACTTTGTGTCTTTTATGTAGTATAGCATACGAAAATCTTACAAAATACAAGAATTTGCAAGCTTCACGAACTTCGTGACTTTTATGTAGTATAACACACACAAAATCTTCCAAAATATTATGTAGTATAGCATACAAAGATCGTCCAAAATATTAAAATTTGCAAGTTTAACGAACTTCATGACTTTTATGTAGTATGGCACACAAAAATCTTCGAAAATACCAAATTTTGCAAGTTTAACGAACGTCGTGACTTTTATGTAGTAGTGCATACAAAAAACTTCCAAAATACCAATGTATAAAAGTTTAACAAGCTTCCGGACTTTTATAGAGTATAGCACCCAAAAATCTTACAAAATACAAAAATTTGTAAGTTTAACAAACTTGGTGACTATTATATAGTGTAGTACACAAAAATATTCCAAAAGACCAAATTTTGCAAGTTTTACAAACTTAAGGTCTTTTACGCAGTATATAGCACACGAAAATCTTCCTAATGACTAAATTTTGCAAGTTTAACAAAACTCATGACTTTTTTGTAGTATTATATAATACACGGAAAACATCCAAAATATTAAAATTTCCAAGTTTAACAACTTCGTGACTTTTATGTACTATATCACAAGAAATTTGTCCAAAAGACCAATTTTTTACTGTTTAAAAAACTTCGTGACTTTTATGTAGTTTAGCGCACGAAAATCTTTCAAAATACAAACGTTTGCAAGTTTAACGAACTTCGTGACTTTTATGTAGTATAGCACACAAAAAATATTCAAAAAGACAAAATTTTGCAAGTTTTACAAATTTCAAGACTTTTACGTAGTATATAGCACACGAAAATCTTCCAAAAGACTAAATTTTGAAAGTTTACCAAACTTCATGACTTTTATGTAGTTGTAGTACACGGAAATCTTCCAAAATATTAAAATTTCCAAGTTTAACGAACTTCGTGACTTTTATGTACTATATCACACGAAATTCTTCCAAAAGACCAAATTTTAAAAGTTCAAAAAACTTTGTGACTTTTATGTAGTATAGCATACGAAAATCTTACAAAATACAAGAATTTGCAAGCTTCACGAACTTCGTGACTTTTATGTAGTATAACACACAAAAAATCTTCCAAAATACCAGAATTTGCAAGTTTAATAAACTTCATGACTTTTATGTAGTATAGCACACAAAGATCGTCCAAAATATTAAAATTTGCAAGTTTAACGAACTTCGTGACTTTTATGTAGTATGGCACAAAAAAATCTTCGAAAATACCAAATTTTACAAGTTTAACGAACTTCGTGACTTTTATGTAGTAGTGCATACAAAAAACTTCCAAAATACCAATGTATTAAAGTTTAACAAGCTTCCGGACTTTTATGGAGTATAGCACCCAAAAATCTTACAAAATACAAAAATTTGTAAGTTTAACAAACTTGGTGAATTTTATGTAGGGTAGTACACAAAAATATTCCAAAAGACCAAATTTTGCAAGTTTTACAAACTTAAGGTCTTTTACGCAGTATATAGCACACAAAAATCTTCCAAATGACTAAATTTTGCAAGTTTAAAAAAACTCATGACTTTTTTGTAGTATTATATAATACACGGAAAACTTCCCAAATATTAAAAATTCCAAGTTTAACAACTTCGTGACTTTTATGTACTATATCACAAGAAATTTGTCCAAAAGACCAAATTTTGACAGTTTAAAAAACTTCGTGACTTTTATGTAGTATAGCGCAAGAAAATCTTTCAAAATACAAACGTTTGCAAGTTTAACGAACTTCGGGACTTTTATGTAGTATATCACACAAATATATTCGAAAAGACAAAATTTTGCAAGTTTTACAAATTTCAGGACTTTTACGTAGTATATATATCACACGAAAATATTCCAAAAGACTAAATATTGAAAGTTTAACAAACTTCATGACTTTTATGTAGTATATAGTACACGGAAATCTTCCAAAATATTAAAATTTCCAAGTTTAACGAACTTCGTGACTTTTATGTACTATATCACACGAAATTCTTCTAAAAGACCAAGTTTTAAAAGTTTAAAAAACTTCGTGACTTTTATATAGTATAGCACACGAAAATCTTTCAAAATACAAGAATTTGCAAGTTTCACGAACTTCGTGACTTTTATGTAGTATAGCACACAAAAATCTTCCAAAATACTAAAATTTGTAAGTTTTATAAACTTCGTGACTTTTATGTAGTATAGCACACAAAGATCGTCCAAAATATTAAAATTTGCAAGTTTAACGAACTTCGTGACTTTTATGTAGTATAGCACACAAAAATCTTCGAAAATACCAAATTTTGCAAGTTTAACGAACTTCGTGACTTTTATGGAGTAGTGCACACAAAAAACTTCCAAAATACCAATGTATAAAAGTTTAACAAACTTCCTGACTTTTATGGAGTATAGCACCCAAAAATCTTCCAAAATACAAAAATTTGCAAGTTTAACTAACTTGCTAACTTTTATGTAGTGTAGTACACAAAAATATTCCAAACGACCAAATTTTGCAAGTTTTACAAACTTCGGGTCTTTTACGTAGTATATAGCACACGAAAATCTTCCAAATGACTAAATTTTGCAAGTTTAACAAAACTCATGACTTTTTTGTAGTATTATATAGTACACGGTGAAATTCTGGAATCAGACACGTGATGTCGAACAGGATGTCACGACATCAACTATCTGAACAAAACTAAAAATATGAACAGGAAAGAAAACAAATAACACAAGTGATTTGTTAACCCAGTTCGGTGCAAAAACACCTACGTCTGGGGGCTACCAAGCCAGGGAGGAAGTCCACTATAAGTAGTATCAATTCAGAGTAATACACAACAAGACTACACCTTTCACTTAATAACTACCCAATGCAACTTCAATCTAAGCAACTTAGATTTGGGATCCTTCTCGCTCCCCCTCAACCACAGCAGTGATGACAAACATGCAACACATATAAAAAGAAGACACACTTCAAAGACACAACTTGATCTTGCTTAAAAGCTTCAATCAAGTACAATGGTACTCTTGCTTAAAAGCTTCAAGTACCTATTACAACACGAAAACACCTAGACCAAGACAACCATGATGATTGTTTGGCTTACAAGAAAACTAGGAATTAACGAAAAACTGCAACAAACTTCTGGACGGCAAACCCTAAAACCATGCAGTCAGCAGCTTCTTCAACTGTTATAAATAACCTTGCAGCAGCTGGGCCTTGGATCCAATATTAGTTTTAAACCTAATTAAAACTATTTCCATAAAACAAAGATCCTATGAATAACAGCGCATAATGTTGTCCTGAATCAAATCAATATCCAATGTTTCCAAAAAAAAAGGCGCACAGTGTCTTAACAGATCATATAACCATAACTAGAACAGAATAAAACACAGCAGCTTCGGATGTCATGACATCGGCCTTGACATCAGGTAAAGGCCTGCACAAGGAGAACTTCATAACAGAATAATGCATGTCATGACACCAGATTTGACATGATAAAGACACTATTTGTTTTACCAAAAAATACAGCCAATTAACAACATCTACAAACTCCCCCTTTGGCGAATTTTTGGCTAAAACAACAATAGATGATACCATAAGAGATTAGAGTACACGCAGCAGCCAATAGTAACAAGGATCCAGAAAAATAAATTCTGTTAGCCAACAACATCCTGCTTGATTAATCATCAGAAATTTAGAAGTACATCCAAGGATTCAACAGTAACAGAATATCACTTGTCAAGACAAGGGGATCCAGAGAAACAACCATAATATCCAAAAATATCAGGAAACAACCATTACAGGAACCAGAACCAAAAAAAAATCAAAAACAAGAACCAAAAAGAAAACCAGCAACAAACAGCAACAACCAAATATCATCAGCAACAAACAGCAAATATCATCTATCACTCCCCCTTTCTAGCCACAAAAGGAGCCAAACTTCAGATGAAGATTTAATCTTCAGAGCCAGCAGTATCTTCATCATCCTCCTCACTCATCTCCACATCACTGGAGCTACTAGTCTGGGCATCAGCATCCTCATCATCCTCAGCCTTATATTCATCATCACTATCAGCATCCATCTTCTCACCATCACCACCAGCAGCATGATCATCACCACTATCAGCAGACTGCTCAAGACTTTGTATAAGCTGTTCAAGCTTCATCTTCCTATTTTCCAGTTCTTTGCAGGTCTCCTTCAGCTCAGCTATAAGAGAGGCTTTGCTCACAGACTTGCTAGTTTGAGATGTCCCAGCAGATGTTGAGGCATCAGTCCTTTGAAGCAGCTTGTAGTGAAAAGTCAAAGCACTTTCCCTCTTGCAGACAGAATCTTTAGCTTTCAAGATGCCAGGGTATTGCTTTAGGATGATTCCACATATTAGGGATGGAAAGGCAATAGGAAGCTTAGTGGCAGAGGTACCAGCATGTCTCATAGTCTGATCAAAAATATAGGTCCCATAGTCAAACACAGTCTTGGTCCCTATAGCATAAATGAATCTACCTAAGCCAACAGCAATGGTAGATGTGTGATTGGTGGGCACCCAGTTGGCAGCACCAATTTTATGCAGCAGAGCATACTTGACAGTCAAGAGACTAGCAGACAGTTTACTTTTGATGGGCCACTTTTTAACCTTACCCCCAGTGATGGTTTTGCAAACCTCATTATCAGTTACTTCAAACTCAGGTTGAGCTTCAGCATTTCTACCTAGATAGTGGTTTATAGCAGTAGGAGAAAATTCTATGCATTTTCTTCTAACATAAACTTTATGAAAATCATCTGTTCTACCATCAGCACAGTCTTGAGACAAATTGACAATAAACTCCTTCACAAGCATTTCATAACATTTAGAGAATTGAGAAACAATCCTAATAAAACCTGCAGACTTGATTAGCTGCATGACCTCTTGATTTTCCAGAGCATCATTTGCTAATTCTCTTTCTAGGGCCAGCCTTCTTTGATACACAAATTTCCACTGGATTGCATTAGAAGCATAGTGCAGATATATGTTATCCAAAGGAACATCACGGACCTTTGTGGCAGATTTAGTAACAGCAATCTTCTTCTTGGAGGGGATGTCAGGGACATCGCTTGGGACATCAGCTTCAGAGTCAGAAACGCTTCTTTCCTTCCTCTTCTTCACACTAACTTTGCTTCCAGACTTTGAAGGTCCAGAGGGAACTTTCTTCATCTTTTCTTTAGTAACAGTCTTCAGAGGAGTAACCTGTGGCTTGAGAGGATATTGCTCACCAACTTGCTTTCCCTTACGAGCCTTGACCCTGTTGGAGATGCTGGAGATGAGGTCATCATCAGCAATATCAATAGGATCATCAAGATCATCTAGATCCACCACATCATGCACATTAGGGCTTGCATCTTTCTCAGCAGGAACAGCAGGAATCTCTTCATCTTTCTCAGATTCAAGAGTCTCATCATCTTTGGTACCAGATGCTTCAACATTGATAGCTTCAGATGTTTCAACATCTTTGGCAACAGGGGTCTCATCATTATCAACAGATGTCTCAACATCTTTAGCAACAGGGGTCTCATCATTTTTATCAGCAGATGTCTCAACATTATCCTGATCTTTGCTAGCATCATCTTGCTCACCTTGATCATCTTGGATGTTCTCGGAAGCAGGCATTTGGGCTAGAGGAACAGATATTCCATCAACCTTGTGCCCTTCATTCAAGATTCTGGTGACAATATTTGCAATCACATTATGAACATAAGAAGAGCCCTCTCTACCCTGGACAGAAAAAGTTTCTGGAACAGATCCTCCGGTTGATTTTCTTGCATGCATCTTTCTTGGTTGACTGCGAACAGGATCGGAAGCAGGAACAGCGTTTAATGGTGCGACATTCAACACGACATCTTGATCAATCACCACATTTGGTGCCCTAGACTCCGATGCTTTTTCAGAGGAAGGAGACAATTGCTTTGAGGGAGTACTTTGAGACATGATGAGAGAGAATGGAAATCTGACGAGAGGTTTGTGAATGCAATGACACAGAGAGGTTGCGTGAGTGCTGAAGTTAGGTTTTGGAGGAATGGAAACCGTTTGGACAAGATGTAAAAGAGGGGGAAACTCCACTTTAATGTGTAATGATAGCAAATATTTGGAGAGAGAAATAATGCTGGCCCCACACCTAATTAATTGCTATAATCCTTCACATAGACAAATGCCTAATTTATTTCTTAGATTTTCAAATTGATTTGCATCTAAGGCTTTTGTGAAAATGTCAGCAAGTTGAAGGTTTGTAGCAACATGTTCCAAGCCAATTATTTTGTCCTCAACAAGATCTCTAATGTAGTGGTGTCTAATATCAATATGCTTGGTCCTGCTGTGCTGAATGGGATTCTTTGAAATGTTGATGGCACTTAAGTTGTCACAATATATTGTCATGACATCTTGTGTGACATTGTATTCGGATAACATTTGTTTCATCCAAACAAGTTGAGAACAGCTACTTCCTGCTGCAATATATTCTGCTTCAGCAGTGGATAAGGACACACAGTTTTGTTTCTTGCTGAACCATGAAATAAGATTATTTCCCAAAAAGAAGCATCCTCCTAAAGTACTTTTTCTGTCATCAGCACTTCCAGCCCAATCTGCATCACAATATCCAGTGAGAATGGGTTCACATCCATGAGAGTAAAGCATTCCATACTCACAGGTACCATTCACATATTTCATTATTCTCTTGACTTGATTTATGTGACTGACTTTGGGTTCTGCTTGATACCTAGCACATACCCCAACAGCAAAGGCAATATCAGGTCTACTGGCTGTAAGGTACAACAGACTTCCTATCATGCTTCTGTATAAACTTTGATCAACACTAGTTCCCTTTTCATCTTTGGACAGTTTCAAATGAGTAGGTGCTGGTGTCCTTTTGTGAGTAGCATTTTCCATTCCAAACTTTTTGACAATGTTTCTAGCATACTTGCTCTGAGAAAGAAAGATTGAGTCTTCCATCTGTTTGACTTGCAGCCCAAGAAAATAAGTTAATTCTCCAACTAGACTCATTTCAAATTCAGATTGCATCTGCTCAACAAAATGTCTAGTCATCTTGTCTGACATCCCACCAAATACAATATCATCCACATAGATTTGAGCTATCAGAATCTTTCCTCCTTCATCTTTAACAAAAAGAGTTTTATCTATCCCTCCTTTCCTGTATCCATTGCTAGTAAGAAACTCAGTTAGTCTCTCATACCAAGCTCTAGGGGCTTGTTTCAGACCATAAAGAGCTTTTCTTAATTTGTACACATGATCAGGATGGTTTGGATCTGCAAAACCTTTAGGTTGTTCTACATAGACTTCCTCATTCAAATATCCATTCAAGAAAGCACTCTTCACATCCATCTGGTATAGTTTGAATTTCAGAATGCATGCAACCCCTAACAACAGCCTAATTGACTCAAGTCTGGCAACAGGAGCAAAAGTTTCATCAAATTTAACTCCCTCAACTTGAGTGTATCCTTGAGCAACTAACCTTGCTTTATTTCTGATTATAGTTCCCAGTTCATCTGACTTATTCTTGTAGACCCATTTTGTTCCAATGACATTAGAATTTTGTGGTCTTGGAACCAGCTCCCATACTTCATTCCTTTCAAACTGGCATAATTCCTCTTGCATAGCATTAATCCAAAACTCATCTGTCAAAGCCTCCTTAACATTCTTAGGTTCAGTTTTTGATACAAAGCAGGAGTTTGATACTTGCTCTCTTGACCTTGTAACTACTCCACTATTGGGATCTCCTATAATAAGTTCACTAGGATGATCCTTTTGGATTCTTATGGAAGGTCCTTTGTTAGAGAGTTCAGCTTCAGATTTTGCAGCAGAGGGCCTGCACTCATCTTCTTTTCTAGAGTCTTCAGCTGCTTGTTCCCAGAATGTTCCAACATCATATGTGACATCTGCTTGTTTGTGTTCATCATCAACCACCACATTTATAGATTCCATGATTACCCTAGTTCTTGAGTTGAAAACTCTATAGGCTCTGCTGTTTGTAGAGTACCCAAGAAAAATCCCTTCATCACTCTTAGAATCCATTTTTCTTCTGTGATCTCTATCAACCAGAATGTAACACTTACTACCAAACACATGGAAGTATTTGACAGTGGGTTTTCTTCCCTTCCAGATCTCATATAAGGTGGTAGCAGTTCATTTCCTTAAGGTAACTCTATTATGAACATAACAGGCAGTATTCATAGCTTCAGCCCAGAAATGAATAGGAAGTTTCTTAGCATGAATCATGGCTCTTGCTGATTCTTGAATAGTTCTGTTTTTCCTTTCAACAACTCCATTTTGCTGTGGAGTGATAGGAGAGGAGAACTCATGGTGTATACCTTCAGAGGAGCAAAAATCAGCAAATTTTTGATTCTCAAATTCCTTTCCATGATCACTTCTGATTCTTACAACATCATTTTCCTTTTCTCTCTGAATTCTCTGACACAGGTCTTTGAAGACATCAAACACATCTGACTTTTCTCTAATGAAGTTTATCCAGGTGTATCTGGAGTAGTCATCCACAACCACATAGGCATACTTCTTTCCCCCAAGGCTTTCCATTTACATAGGTCCCATCAGGTCCATGTGAAGCAGTTCAAGAACCCTGTAAGTGGTCAGATGTCTAACCTTTGGATGTGACATCCTGGTTTGTTTTCCAACCTGACATTCACCACAAATTCTTCCTTCATCAATTTGTAACTTGGGAATTCCTCTCACAGCTTCTGTAGAGATAATCTTTTTCATACCTCTTAGATGAAGATGACCAAGTTTTTGATGCCACAGCTTTGCTTCTTCTTCTTTAGAGTGTACAGATGAGTAATTAGTCTCATGAGATGTCCATAAGTAACAGTTGTCTTTGGACCTGACTCCTCTCATTATTACATTCTTCCCTTCATCAGTGACCACACACTCAGCTCTAGTGAAGTTAACTTGGTATCCTTGGTCACAAAGTTGACTAATACTTATGAGATTAGCAGTCAATCCTTTGACCAGTAATACACCTTCCAGATTTGGAACTCCTGAGCAGTTCAGTTTACCAACTCCCTTGATTTCTCCTTTAGCTCCATCACCAAAGGTAACATAGCTAGTAGCATGGCTTCTGATATCCACAAGTAGATTCTTGATTCCAGTCATGTGTCTAGAACATCCACTGTCAAAGTACCAATCTTCTTTGGCTGATACTCTAAGAGATGTATGAGCTATTAAAGCCATGTTTTTGGGTATCCATTGTGGCTTTTGGATGGGCATGACTTGTTTAGGTCTGTAGTAAGGAGCTTGATCTGGGTATCCATATAACCTGAAGCAAAAGGGTTTGATGTGTCCAAATCTTCCACAGTGATGACATCTCCATCTTTGAAATTTTCTCTTCATTATACTTCTGTCTTGATGTTGGGTCGCATGTCTTGACATCGGGTTCAACATCTCAGTTTCAGGTTTAATCCTGTTCCCATCCTGGGAAGGTTTCTTTGTACCAACAAAACCTATACCAGACATATCTCCTGAACTCTTTCCAATCTGCAGAATCTCATCCAGCATATCTGAGCCACTATTCAACATCTTTACAGATTTTGACATCTGATCGAGTTTGGATTGTAGCATGATAATTTCATTGTTTAGTTCAGATATTGTTTTACTAAAGCCTTTGTTATCAGCCTCCAGCTGAGCTATGTACTTCTTCTGCTTTTCACTTTGTTGACATACTTCAGCACTTCTGATACACAGCTTTCTATAGGATGCTGCCAGTTCTTCAAAGGTTAGCTCATCATCACTAGAGTCTTCATCAGAATTGCAGACACCAGTGAAGGCTGTGACATGTTTGGCTGATTCTTCTTCAAAGTCACTTCCAGAATCTTCATCTGACCAGGAGACTGACAGTCCTTTCTTTTGTTTCTTGAGGTAAGTAGGACATTCAGCTATAATATGTCCATACCCTTCACATCCATGGCATTGAATTCCTTTGCTGTGATTATATTTTTCTTCAGGTTTAGCTCTTCTACTTGAGTCATAGGATCTATTCGTGTCAGATGAGATGTTCTTGACATTTGGTCTTGGCTTCTGATCCATTCTTCTTATAATTTTGTTAAATTGTTTACCAAGCATAGCTATAGATTCAGATAGATTCTCTTCTCTACTTTCCTCTAGTTCTTCTTGAGAGTTGGACACAAAAGCTATACTTTTGTTCTTCTTTTCAGAATTTTCACTGATTCCCATCTCAAAGGTTTGAAGAGATCCAATTAACTCTTCTACCTTCATTTTGCTGATGTCCTGTGCCTCTTCTATAGCTGTAACTTTCATATCAAATCTCTTAGGTAGAGATCTAAGAATTTTTCTCACCAGCTTTTCATCAGACATTTTCTCTCCCAAGGCTCCTGAGGTATTAGCAATATCAAGTATATTCATATGAAAATCCTTAATACTTTCATCATCTCTCATCCTTAGATTTTCAAACTTTGTAGTTAGCAGTTGAAGTCTTGACATCTTCACTTTGGAGGTGCCCTCATGAGTAGTCTTGAGGGTATCCCAGACATCTTTGGCTAGTTCACACTGGTGTACCAATCTGAATATATTCTTGTCAATTCCATTGAATAAAGCATTTAAGGCTTTAGAGTTGCCAAGCGCCAATGCCTCTTCATCTTTGTCCCATTCTTCCTCTGGTTTAAGAGTTTTCTTGCCATCCTTTTCAGTAATAACAGGATGTTCCCATCCTTTGTTCACAGCTCTCCATGCTTTACTATCCACGGATTTCAGAAAAGCCACCATGCGAGGTTTCCAATAATCATAATTAGAGCCATCCAGAATGGGTGGTCTAATCCCATATCCACCACCTTCTTTGTCCATAATACCAGAAAAATACTGTCCCTAGATCTCACCCAGTAAAAACAGGCAGGGTGCCTGCTCTGATGCCAATTGAAATTCTGGAATCAGACACGTGATGTCGAACAGGATGTCACGACATCAACTATCTGAACAAAACTAAAAATATGAACAGGAAAGAAAACAAATAACACAAGTGATTTGTTAACCCAGTTCGGTGCAAAAACACCTACGTCTGGGGGCTACCAAGCCAGGGAGGAAGTCCACTATAAGTAGTATCAATTCAGAGTAATACACAACAAAACTACACCTTTCACTTAATAACTACCCAATGCAACTTCAATCTAAGCAACTTAGATTTGGGATCCTTCTCGCTCCCCCTCAACCACAGCAGTGATGACAAACATGCAACACATATAAAAAGAAGACACACTTCAAAGACACAACTTGATCTTGCTTAAAAGCTTCAATCAAGTACAATGGTACTCTTGCTTAAAAGCTTCAAGTACCTATTACAACACGAAAACACCTAGACCAAGACAACCATGATGATTGTTTGGCTTACAAGAAAACTAGGAATTAACGAAAAACTGCAACAAACTTCTGGACGGCAAACCCTAAAACCATGCAGTCAGCAGCTTCTTCAACTGTTATAAATAACCTTGCAGCAGCTGGGCCTTGGATCCAATATTAGTTTTAAACCTAATTAAAACTATTTCCATAAAACAAAGATCCTATGAATAACAGCGCATAATGTTGTCCTGAATCAAATCAATATCCAATGTTTCCAAAAAAAAAGGCGCACAGTGTCTTAACAGATCATATAACCATAACTAGAACAGAATAAAACACAGCAGCTTCGGATGTCATGACATCGGCCTTGACATCAGGTAAAGGCCTGCACAAGGAGAACTTCATAACAGAATAATGCATGTCATGACACCAGATTTGACATGATAAAGACACTATTTGTTTTACCAAAAAATACAGCCAATCAACAACATCTACACACGGAAAACTTCCAAAATATTAAAATTTCCAATTTAACAACTTCGTGACTTTTATGTACGATGTCACACGAAATTGGTCCAAAAGACCAAACTTTGAGAGTTTAAAAAACTTCGTGACTTTTATGTAGTATAGCGCACAAAAATCTTTCAAAATACAAACATTTGCAAGTTTAACGAACTTCGTGACTTTTATGTAGTATAGCACACAAAAATCTTCCAAAATACCAAAATTTGCAAGTTTAATAAACTTCATGACTTTTATGAAGTATTGCACACAAAGATCGTCCAAAATATTAAAATTTGCAAGTTTAACGAACTTCGTGACTTTTATGTAGTATAGCACACAAAAATCTTCGAAAATACGAAATTATGCTAGTTTAACGAACTTCGTGACTTTTATTTAGTAGTGCACACAAAAAACTTCTAAAATACCAATGTATAAAAGTTTAACAAACTTCCTGACTTTTATGGAGTATAGCACACAAAAATCTTCCAAAATACAAAAATTTGCAAGTTTAACAAACTTCGTAACTTTTATGTAGTGTAGTACATAAAAATATTCCAAAAGACCAAATTTTGCAAGTTTTACAAACTTCAGGTCTTTTACGTAGTATATAGCACACGAAAATCTTCCAAATGACTAAATTTTTCAAATTTAATAAACTTCATGACCTTTATGTAGTATAGCACACAAAGATCGTCCAAAATATTAAAATTTGCAAGTTTAACAAACTTCGTGACTTTTATGTAGTATAGCACACAAAAATCTTCGAAAATACCAAATTTTGCAAGTTTAACGAACTTCGTGACTTTTATGTAGTAGTGCACATAAAAAACTTCCAAAATACCAATGTATAAAAGTTTAACAAACTTCCTGACTTTTATGGACTATAGCACACAAAAATCTTCCAAAATACAAAAAGTTGAAAGTTTAACAAACTTTGTAACATTTATGTAGTGTAGTACACAAAAATATTCCAAAAGACCAAATTTTGCAAGTTTTACAAATTTCAGGTCTTTTACGCAGTATATAGCACACGAAAATCTTCCAAATGACTAAGTTTTTCAAGTTTAACAAAACTCATGACTTTTTTGTAGTATATAGTACACGGAAAACTTCCAAAATATTAAAATTTCCAAGTTTAACAACTTCGAGACTTTTATGTACTATATCACACGAAATTCTTCCAAAAGACCAAATTTTAAAAGTTTAAAAAACTTCGTGACTTTTATGTAGTATAGCACACGAAAATCTTTTAAAATACATGAATTTGCAAGTTTCACGAACTTCGTGACTTTTATGTAGTATAGCACACAAAAATCTTCCAAAATACCAAAATTTGCAAGTTTAATAAACTTCATGACTTTTATGTAGTATAACACACAAAGAACGTCTAAAATATTAAAATTTGCAAGTTTAACGAACTTCGGGACTTTTATGTAGTATAGCACACAAAAATCTTCGAAAATACCAAATTTTGCAAGTTTAACGAACTACGTGACTTTTATGTAGTAGTGCACACAAAAAACTTCTAAAATAACAATGTATAAAAGTTTAACAAACTTCCTGACTTTTATGGAGTATAGCACACAAAAATCTTCCAAAATACCAAAATTTGCAAGTTTAACAAACTTGGTAACTTTTATGTAGTGAAGTACACAAAAATATTCCAAAAGACCAAATTTTGCAAGTTTTACAAACTTCAGGTATTTTACGCAGTATATAGCACACGAAAATCTTCCAAATGACTAAATTTTGCAAGTTTAACAAAACTCATGACTTTTTTGTAGTATTGTAAAGTACACGGAAAACTTCCAAAATATTAAAATCTCCAAGTTTAACGAACTTCGTGACTTTTATGTAGTATAGCACACAAAAATATTCGAAAAGTCAAAATTTTGCAAGTGTTACAAATTTCAGGACTTTTACGTGGTATATAGCACACATAAATCTTCCAAATGACTAAATTTTGCAAGTTTAACAAACTTCATGACTTTTATGTAGTATATATAGTACACAGAAATCTTCCAAAATATTAAAATTTCCAAGTTTAACGAACTTCATGACTTTTATGTATTATATCACACGAAATTCTTCCAAAAGACCAAATTTAAAAAGTTTAAAAAACTTCGTGACTTTTATTTAGTATAGCACACGGAAATCTTTCAAAATACAAGAATTTGCAAGTTTCACGAACTTCGTGACTTTTATGTAGTATAGCACATAAAAATCTTCCAAAATACCAAAATTTGCAAGTTTAATAAACTTCATGATTTTTATGTAGTATAGCACACAAAGATCGTCCAAAATATTAAAATTTGAAAGTTTAACGAACTTCGTGACTTTTATGTAGTATAGCACACAAAAGTCTTCGAAAATACCGAATTTTGCAAGTGTAACGAACTTCGTGACTTTTATGTAGTAGTGCACACAAAAAACTTCCAAAATAACAATGTATAGAAGTTTAACAAACTTCCTGACTTCTACGAAGCATAGCACACAAAAATCCTCCAAAATACCAAAATTTGCAAGTTTAACAAACTTCGTAACTTTTATGTAGTGTAGTACACAAAAATATTCCAAAAGACCAAATTTTGCAAGTTTTACAAACTTCGGTTCTTTTACGTAGTATATAGCACACAAAAATCTTCCAAAAGACTAAATTTTGCAAGTTTAATAAACTTCATGACTTTTATGTAGTATTATATAGTACACGGAAACCTTCCAAAATCTTAAAATTTCCAAGTTTAACAAACTTTATGACTTTTATGTAGTATATATAGTACACAGAAATCTTCCAAAATATTAAAATTTCCAAGATTAACGAACTTAATGACTTTTATGTACTATATAACACGAAATTCTTCCAAAAGACCAAATTTTAAAAGTTTAAAAAACTTCGTGGCTTTTGTGTAGTATAGCACACGCAAATCTTTTAAAATACAAGAATTTGCAAGTTTCACGATCTTCAGGTCTTTGACGTAGTATATAGCACAAGAAAATCTTCCAAAAGACTAAATTTTGCAAATTTAATAAACTTCGTGACCTTTATGTAGTATAGCACACAAAGATTGTCCAAAATATTAAAATTTGCAAGTTTAACAAACTTCGTGACTTTTATGTAGTATAGCACACAAAAATCTTCGAAAATACCAAATTTTGCAAGTTTAACGAACTTCGTGACTTTTATGTAGTAGTGCACACAAAAAACATCCAAAATACCAATGTATAAAAGTTTAACAAACTTCCTGACTTTTATGGAGTATAGCACACAAAAATATTCCAAAATACAAAAAGTTGAAAGTTTAACAAACTTTACAAACTTCTGGTCTTTTACGTAGTATATAGTACACGGAAAACATCCAAAATATTAAATTTCCAAGTTTAACAGCTATGTGACTTTTATGTACTATATCACACGAAACTCGTCCAAAAGACCAAATTTTGACAGTTTAAAAAACTACGTGACTTTTATGCAGTATAGCGCACGAAAATCTTTCAAAATACCAACATTTGCAAGTTTAACAAACTTCGTGACTTATATGTAGTATAGCACACAAAAATATTCGAAAAGACAAAATTTTGCAAGTTTTACAAATTTCAGGACTTTTGCGTAGTATATAGCACACGAAAATCTTCCAAAAGACTAAATTTTGCAAGTTTAACAAACTTCATGGCTTTTATATAGTATATAATACACGGAAATCTTCCAAAATATTTAAATTTCCAAGTTTAACGAACTTCGTGACTTTTATGTACTATATCACACGAAATTCTTCCAAAAGACCAAATTTTTAAAGTTTAAAAAACTTCGTGACTTTTATGTAGTATAGCACACGAAAATCTTCCAAAATACCGAAATTTTCAAGTTTCACGAACTTCGTGACTTTTATGTAGTATACCACACAAAAATCTTCGAAAAAACCAAATTTTTCCAGTTTAACAAACTTCGTGACTTTTATGTAGTAGAGCAAACAAAAAACTTCCAAAATACAAAAATTTGCAAGTTTAATGAACTTCGTGACTTTTATGTAGTATAGCACACAAAATCTTCGAAAAGAACAAATTTTGCAAGTTTGACAAACTTCATGACTTTTATGTAGTATATAGTACACGAAAATATTCCAAAATATTAAAATTTCCTAGTTTAACGAATTTCGAGACTTTTATGTGTAACAGCCCGAAAATTATTTCTAATTATTTAATTTAAGTAGGAAAATTATTTATTTAGAATAATTGAATTTATGAGGAACATTGAGAAATATTGGAAATTTAATTAATAATAAGAATTATTGGTGGTTTGTGGAATTTAATTGGAAAAGAATGGTTTATGATGTTGGGCCACGTGTGGTGTTAAGGAATGAGGGGGTTGTTATATTAGTAAAGGCCCTATTCTAATTAAAGGTTATTTTATAAAATAATGAGGAATTGGGAGAAAGAAAAAAATGAACGTGAAAAGCAGAGCAGGGAGATGAGAGATTGGAAAGCTGATACATGAAGAGGAACAAAGAGGAAGAAGACCAATCAAGAATCTTTGGCTAAGGTAAGGGGTGATTACTCTAATTATATGGTATTATGATTTTGATGATGATAGGATTGAATTAAGGGATTAGAATCTCTATTTGGGATGTTAGGTTTTGTGAAATACCAACACTGACATGCATGATTTGATGAATTGACTGCAATTGATGATGTAGTATTTTTACACGGTGTTATGGTATGTTGTTTGGGCATTAGAATCATGTATTTGGAGTATTTTGATGTTATTGGTGATCAATTTCGTAATAGTATGAGTTGGTATGTGTTTGGGATGCATAAAAGCCCTAAAAATCATGTTTTTCAGCTACTGGGTTCGTGGGAACCGGTTCCCATGTGGGAGGAACCGGGTTCCAGTGTTTTTAAATGTTAAAAATAGCATTTTGGGGTCCAGGAACCGGTTCCCATGTGGGAGGAACCGGGTTCCAGTACAAATTCCAGCAGCACGTTTTGAAAACTATTTTAACTTTAAAAGCTTCTAATTTTCAAACCGTAAGTCCGTTTTAGACGCCGTTTTGGACGTTGTTTCTTAAATTAAATACTATACGATATAAAGTAAAGAAAACAACAATAACTTGATTTTATTTTGAAAATCTTGATTTATTTCGTTTATGGCGTGTTTTGTACATTGTGTGCATGATTTGGTTAATGTGACAATGTGGTGATGTTGTAATGATATAACTGTGATTTGACGTTATATGTGGTGTGAATTATATATGATATAATTGTAGATGGTGCTGAAACTGAATATATCATTTGGTGTTGCTTTTGGTGAGTTATTGGTGACGACATTGTTCATTTTGATCTAGTGGTGATGTTGTGACAACATGATTATAATGATGATAAAGTGTGTATAACGTGATCATGTGGTGATTGTTTTGATCGTATGATGATGATTGATTTGTTTTGAATGATGCATGATACATGTACATACTTATTGGTGATAACTATGTTGAGTTATGTGAGACGATGTTGTTCATCGGATTGGTGATGTTGTAAGTATGTCATATGTGTGCATTCATTCATATGCATTTTGGTGATGGATTCCGGTGATGACAGTGGATCAAAATGGTGGGCATAACTCCCATTGTGAGGAATTTGTGCTGGTTGAACTGTATCTTGGTGATGAAAAAGATCAGTTGGATGGGTTTAGCCCATGTATGGTACCACATGCATAAGAGTCTGCATGGTCTTTGTATAAATTGTGACATGTCAGGATGAAATCCGGTGTTATGATTGTGTGGTGTTATTGGTGCATAATTTTGACTTGTGTTTGAGATTGGTATGAATTGATAAATCTGAATATGCTAAGTAGGGTGGATAATTACTTATGAATTCTATATCTGATGATTTAAAATGCTATTTAATTATGATGTAGTCTCACCCTTACTTTGATGATTTCAGATTGAAGTAGCGGCCTAAGCGATCGGTGAGGATGACTCGTAGAGTTTATCCGGTTATGTTGGGTCGTGTCGGTCATGCTCTGATCTTGTAACACTGGGGGACGATAGTCTTAGAGTTACTTGTGATACACTGTTTTTCCATTATTGTATTATGTACCGTTGATTTTGTTGAAGATGTTTTATAACACTGTTGAATGAGTTTCCGCTGTGCTTAACATGTGTTTTGATATTTTTGGATTATTCCTAGTAAAGCATGATAAACGACTTGGAGTTTTCTTTATTTTATTAATTGTAACATCCTTGCTGTATGATTACTCTGATTATTATTGTATTTCCGTGGGGGTTTTAGAAGGGTGTTACCATAGTGGTATCAGAGCAGGTCGGTCCGTCTGGCCAATTGTCGAGTCAGTTGAGTTGCATGATAGTTGAATACTGTCGGCATATTATCCTTTGGTATGCGACATGTGAGTGAATCACTGTCGGTACTTGATTGTTTGTTGCGGAAGTTGGTTCGAAACAAATGGGGGAGAAGCTTCGCTCCTCGGTTATGTTTCAGTTGTAAGACGATTAGTCAAGTAGGCTGTTGTTGGCAACATTGCAAGCGTTGTTGGAGTTTGTTGTTTCCCTAATCGAAGGTGACTTGGAATTAAGACTTGGCTGGTAATTAAGTTGGAACATCTTGAAGGAAGATGATTAGAGGTAATTGATGATTATTCGTAGGAGAGAAAATTAGGAAGTTGCAATGTATCAACTCTGCTGAGGGGCTGCAAAGTTGTCAGTTGAGTAGCCTTGTGTCTCGGAAGAGGGTCAGCTGCAAGTTGCAAAGAGGATTGCGGTCGTAATGTTTCAGAAATCGCACTTCGGCGATGGGATGTGTTGCTCAAGTTATAAGAATGTTTAGAAGTGAAGAGATATGATAAGGAGTTGTTTAGAATGTGATTGATTTGAAGATGATGAGTTTTAGAGCGGAATTTCCGTAAAAAAAACGCAGGAAAGTTGTTGATTCGTTATGAAACTTCGAAAATTCATAACTGAAGTTCTGGACATCCGATTTGAGTTCTGTTTGAAGCGTCAGAAAGCTAACGAGATGAACTTTGTTATAAAAATGGTTGCAGCAGCTGTAACATATTTAACTGTGACAGGTTGATGTTGGAAAGAGGTATATTTGTGGTTACTCTTGTCTTAGAACTAGACTTGTTTATTGGTACTACACGGGATGTCAGTGTCAGCATTGAACGGATTGAAGGAATAATTAGAAGGTTTGTTGAGAAGTAATTTTAAGAATTGAATATACCATTTGAATAGTTTTGGAAATATCGTTTAGAGTGTCGTTGCATGGCGTCGGTGTTGCATTTTTTGGATAACGATGGGAAAATGCATATCTTGAGTTTCGAGTGTCAGATTAATGTGCCGTTTGAGACTACAAAGAGGTGAAATCATGTTGTACCTATGGGATAGTTATAAATACAGTAGAGGTGATTCTATGAGGAGAGATTCCAAAGTCGGTTAAGGAAGCGTGAAGCTTGTTGAATCGGAATGGTTACTACCGCGATTGTTTAAAACGAAGTTGAGTTGAACATGTTGTTGATAAATAAGTTGATGAGATGTTCGGCGATAAAGATGATTTGAGTGTCGGTAGATTTTAGAGAAAAGTGAATTAGTAGTAAAGGTGAAATAAACTTTAGAACGGTTGAAGTCGTATTTATGATGCCAAAGCAACGACATGTATAAAAGAAAAAGAATTGTAGAGAATTTCTGACACCTATTGATGTGAGGAAGACTTTGTTGAGATTTCGAGTGGAACGATACTTGGACGCGAAAAATGTCATGGGATTTAGAGTGAAACCAGGAGTATGAATGTTGTCGCGGTCTTTTGCTAAGATGGGGATTTTGATTTGGAACGAGATAAATAATAATGTACGAGTATATCAGTGACTGTGAAGTTGGAAGTACTTAACAAGCGTGTGACGCTAAGTGACTATGAAGTGGATTGTATAAAATGTTTGGATGTTGGTATCTCACTGAAAAGATCCAATGGGAGAGAAGTGTGCAAGTTGTAAAGACTCAGAGTGAACTATTGGACTATGACGATGTTAATGAGTTTGGGTGCAAACTCGGAAAGGGACACTATTATGTAGTGACGACAGTTTATGCTTAAATATGGTTGTCAACTATCTATTGACAAATTTAGGACTTGATCACCCTAAATCTCTTGTTGGTAGTAGATGGAATCATATGAATGGGATGAACTTGTTTTGTTATCTTAATGGTATAAGTTGTGATTGATATTAAACCGTGAGAATAATCACTCACTATGTTGTGTGGACTTATGAAGAAGTGAATTTGAAAGAGTGCAACATATTGGACGATGACTTAAGACGAATAATCAGAGTCGCACAACGAAAGTGTGATGTGGAGTAGTGTTATGAGTATTACTCGTGGGCAGTGAGGAATTAATATGTCAGGAGCCTACATAGAGGATGTGTATTGATCTATATGTTGGATCTATAATCTAGTAGATTAAAGGATGTCATTTCGGAGGATTAGTACTCTTTTAAAATAATTTCCGAGATGATGAGTATGTTATTGTGGATGTACTTAGTTAACGAGTATGTACTCAGCGAAGTTAAGGCGATGAGTTGATAATATATGATGCTATAATAATTTTGTACTGTTGTAAGGTATTATTGTAGATTTCCAGATATAATGAGGAATTATACTCTATGAAGGACGAAGTTGATTTAATTCTTAGAGAAGAGCGGGCTTCAGTTTGAGCTATTTTGTAAGCATTGGTATATTAAGGCTGATGAGTGTGATTATAATTACTTGTGTGTACTCGTTCTGATGGCTGGAATGTTTAAATAGAGGAAGTAAATCAGGACTTTGTTTTGAGTGTGAGTAAGTATTGTTAAGTGGTAGATTAGTACCATGTATGATAAAGAAGGATTCTTGAACGAATGAGTAAAGAGAGTCGGAATTGGGTAAAACTGAGAAATCTAATTAGTAATGATGATTGTAATGAGTAATCAAAATAGTACAACAAAAGCGGAATGTAACGTGTTGGATAATTGCTGGTATGACTTGAGAAGAGTCAGATAGTTGAAATTCAATGGTATAGGCATGTTATTATCGAGTTTCTTGAAGGAAGCAGTTGGTGAAGAGTGTAAGTATTATTTCATCGCTCATATGGAAAGGTGTGTCTAAGGTTGGTATGTTTGGTAGATGGAATGCTTTATTGCAATGTTGATCGGGGTGGTCATACCATGGTTGTGTAATTATATTATTCAGTGATTGGTCGTATTGTATGGGTTGTACCTCAATGTTCTATCGTTGTTAACATTTTGGAGATATAGCGAGTGGTATACTTTTGAATGGTCAAACACGACGTAAGAGCTGGGATTTGAATGTATGAAACATGTTTCTGTTGGTAATATCAGATGGATTTTGATGATCGACTGATGGGAATGTTACTTAGGAAGTAGAGAGTTAGACGAAAGACTCCTATCTGGGACTTTTCACTGGAAGTATGTTTTCGAGGACGAAAACTCTTTTAGTGGGGGAGAGTTGTAACAGCCCGAAAATTATTTCTAATTATTTAATTTAAGTAGGAAAATTATTTATTTGGAATAATTGAATTTATGAGGAACATTGAGAAATATTGGAAATTTAATTAATAATTAGAATTATTGGTGGTTTGTGGAAGTTAATTGGAAAATAATGGTTTATGATGTTGGGACACGTGTGGTGTTAAGGAATGAGGGGGGTGTTATATTAGTAAAGGCCCTATTCTAATTAAAGGTTATTTTATAAAATAATAAGGAATTGGGAGAAAGAAAAAAAATGAACGTGAAAAGCAGAGCAGGGAGATGAGAGATTGGAAAGCTGATACGTGAAGAGGAACAAAGAGGAAGAAGACCAATCAAGAATCTTTGGCTAAGGTAAGGGGTGATTACTCTAATTATATGGTATTATGATTTTGATGATGATAGGATTGAATTAAGGGATTAGAATCTCTATTTGGGATGTTAGGTTTTGTGAAATACCAACACTGACATACATGATTTGATGAATTGACTGCAATTGATGATGTAGTATTTTTACATGGTGTTATGGTATGTTATTTGGGCATTAGAATCATGTATTTGGATCATTTTGATGTTATTGGTGATCAATTTCGTAATGGTATGAGTTGGTATGTGTTTGGGATGCATAAAAGCCTTAAAAATCATGTTTTTCAGCTACTGGGTTCGTGGGAACCGGTTCCCATGTGGGAGGAACCGGGTTCCAGTGTTTTTAAACGTTAATAATAGCATTTTGGGGTCCAAGAACCGGTTCTCATGTGGGAGGAACCGGGTTCCAGTACAAATTTCAGCAGCACGTTTTGAAAACTATTTTAACTTTAAAAGCTTCTAATTTTCAAACCGTAAGTCCGTTTTAGACGTCGTTTTGGACGTTGTTTCTTAAATTAAATACTATACGATATAAAGTAAAGAAAACAACAATAACTTGATTTTATTTTGAAAATCTTGATTTATTTCGTTTATGGCGTGTCTGTACATTGTGTGCATGATTTGGTTAATGTGACAATGTGGCGATGTTGTAATGATATAACTGTGATTTGACGTTATATGTGGTGTGAATTATATATGATATAATCGTAGATGGTGCTGAAACCGAATATATCATTCGCGGTTTCTTTTGGTGAGTTATTGGTGACGACATTGTTCATTTTGATCCAGTGGTGATGTTGTGACAACAAGATTATAATGATGATAAAGTGTATATAACGTGATCATGTGGTGATTGTTTTGATCGTATGATGATGATTGATTTGTTTTGAATGATGCATGATACATGTACATACTTATTGGTGATAACTATGTTGAGTTATGTGAGACGATGTTGTTCATCGGATTGGTGATGTTGTAAGTATGTCATATGTGTGCATTCATTCATATGCATTTTGGTGATGGATCCCAGTGATGACAGTGGATCAAAATGGTGGGCATAATTCCCATTGTGAGGAATTTGTGCTGGTTGGACTGTATCTTGGTGATGAAAAAGATCAGTTGGATGGGTTTAGCCCATGTATGGTACCACATGCATAAGAGTCTGCATGGTCTTTGTATAAATTGTGACATGTCAGGATGAAATCCGGTGTTATGATTGTATGGTGTTATTGGTGCATAATTTTGACTTGTGTTTGAGATTGGTATGAATTGATAAATCTGAATATGCTAAGTAGGGTGGATAATTGCTTATGAGTTTTATATCTGATGATTTACAATGCTATTTAATTATGATGTATTCTCACCCTTACTTTGATGATTTCAAATTGAAGTAGCGGCCTAAGCGATCGTTGAGGATGACTCGTAGAGTTTATCCGGTTATGTTGGGTCGTGTCGGTCATGCTCTGATCTTGTAACACTGGGGGACGATAGTCTTAGAGTTACTTGTGATACACTGTTTTTCCATTATTGTATTATGTACCGTTGATTTTGTTGAAGATGTTTTATAACACTGTTGAATGAGTTTCCGCTGTGCTGAACATGTGTTTTGATATTTTTGGATTATTCCTAGTAAAGCATGACAAACGACTTGGAGTTTTCTTTATTTTATTAATTGTAACATCCTTGATGTATGATTACTTTGATTATTATTGTATTTCTGTGGGGGTTTTAGAAGGGTGTTACATTATGTACTATATCACACGAAATTCGTCCAAAAGACCAAATTTGGAAAGTTTAAAAAACTTCGTGACTTTTATGTAGTATAGCGCACGAAAATCTTTCAAAATACAACAATTTGAAAGTTTAACGAACTTCGTGACTTTTATATAGTATAGCACACGGAAATATTCGAAAAGACAAAATTTTGCAAGTTTTACAAATTTCAGGACTTTTATGTAGTATATAGCACACAAAAATCTTCCAAATGACTAAATTTTGCAAGTTTAACAGACTTCATGACTTTTATGTAGTATATAGTGCACGGAAATCTTCCAAAATATTAAAATTTCCAAGTTTAACGAACTTCGTAACTTTTATGTACTGCATCCCGAAATTCTTCCAAAAGACCAAATTTTAAAAGTTTTAAAATTTTCGTGACTTTTATGTAGTATAACACACGAAAATCTTCCAAAATACCAAAATTTGCAAGTTTAACGAATTTCATGACTTTTATGTAGTATAGCACACGAAAATATTCGAAAAGACCAAATTTTGCAAGTTTAACAAACTTCGTGACTTTTATGTAGTAGGGCACACAAAAAACTTCCAAAATACCAATGTATAAAAGTTTAACAAACTTCCTGATTTTTATGGAGTATAGCATACAAAAATCTTCCAAAAGACAAACATTTACAAGTTTAACAAACTTCGTGACTTTTATGTAGTGTAGGACACAAAAATATTCCAAAGGACCAAATTTTGCAAGTTTTGCAAACTTCTGGTCTTTTACGTAGTATATAGCACACAAAAATCTTCCAAAAGACTAAATTTTGAAAGTTTAACAAACTTCATGACTTTTATGTAGTATATAGTACACGGAAATCTTCCAAAATATTAAAATTTCCAAGTTTAACGAACTTTGTGACTTTTAAGTATATATCACACAAAATTCTTCCAAAAGTCGAAATTTTAAATGTTTAAAAAACTTCGTGACTTTTATGTAGTATAGCATACGAAAATCATTCAAAATACAAAAATTTGCAAGTTTCCCGAATTTTGTGACTTCTATGTAGTATATCACCTGAAAATCTTCCAAATTACCAAAATTTACAAGTGTAATAAACTTTGTAACTTTTATGTTTTATAGCACACAAAAATCTTCCAAAATATTAAAATTTGCAAGTTTAACGAACTTCATGACTTTTATGTATCATAGCACACAACAATCTTCGAAAACACCAAATTTTGCAAGTTTAACGAACTTCGTGACTTTTATGTAGTAGAGCACACATAAAACTTCCAAAATACCAATGTATAAAAGTTTAACAAACTTCCTGCCTTTATGGAGTATAGCACACAAAAATCATCCAAAATACAAAAACTTGCAAGTTTAAAAAACTTCGTGACTTTTATGTAGTGTAGTACACAAAAATATTCCAAAAGACTAAATTTTGCAAGTTTTACAAACTTCATCACTTTTACGTAGTATATAGAACACGAAAATCTTCCAAAAGACTAAATTTTGTAAGTTTAACAAACTTCATGACATTTATGTAGTATATAGTACACGAAAATCTTCCCAAATATTAAAATTTCCAAGTTTAACAACTTCATGACTTTTATGTACTATGTCACATGAGATTCGTCTAAAAGACCAAATTTTTAAAGTTTAAAAAACTTAATGACTTTTATTAAGTATAGCGCACGAAAATCTTTCAAAATACAAAAATTTGCAAGTTTAAAAAACTTTGTGACTTTTATGTAGTACTCCCTCTAGTCTCATTTATAAGCAAAAATTTATTTTTAGATTCATTCAACAATCAATGTATTTAGTCTATTATTAGACTAAATACATTGATTGTTGAATGAATCTAAAAATTAAATGTTTGCTTATAATTGAGACCGGAGGGAGTATAGCACAAGAAAATCTTCCAAAATACCAAAATTTGCCAGTTTAATAAACTTCATGACTTTTATGTAGTATAGCACACAAAAATCATCCAAAATATTAAAATTTGCAACTTTAACAAACTTCATGACTTTTATGTATGATAGCACACAAAAATCTTCGAAAAGACTAAATTTAGCAAGTTTAACAAACTTCGTGACTTTTATGTAAGGTAGTAATCAAAAATATTCCAAAAGACCAAATTATGCAAGTCTTACAAACTTCAGGTCTTTTACGTAGTATGTAGCACACGAAAATTTTCTAAATGACTAAATTTTGCAAGTTTAATAAAACTCATGACTTTTTTGTAGTATTATATAGTACACGGAAAACTTCCAAAATATTAAAATTTCCAAGTTTAACGAACTTCGTAACTTTTATGTACTATATCACACGAAATTCGTCCAAAAGACCAAATTTTGAAAGTTTAAAAAACTTCGTGACTTTTATGTAGTATAGCGCACGGAAATATTTCAAAATACAAAAATTTGCAAGTTTAACGAACTTCGTGACTTTTATGTAGTATAGCACACGAAAATATTCGAAAAGACAAAATTTTGCATGTTTTACAAATTTCAGCACTTTTACGTAGTATATAGCACACGAAAATCTTCCAAAAGACTAAATTTTACAAGTTTAACAAACTTCATGACTTTTATATAGTATATAGTACACGGAAATTTTCCAAAATATTAAAATTTCCAAGTTTAACGAACTTTGTGACTTTTATGTACAATATCACACGAATTTCTTCCAAAAAGACCAAATTTTAAAAGTTTAAAAAACTTCATGACTTTTATGTAGTTAGCATACGAAAATCTTCCAAAATACCAAAATTTGGAAGTTTAATAAACTTCATGACTTTTATGTAGTATAGCACACAAAAATCGTCCAAAATATTAAAATTTGCAAGTTTAACAAACTTCGTGACTTTTATGTAGTATAGCATACAAAAATCTTCGAAAAGAACAAATTTTGCAAGTTTAACGAACTTCGTGACTTTTAAGTAGGGTAGTAATCAGAAATATTCCAAAAGACCAAATTTTGCAAGTTTTACGAACTTTAGGTCTTTTACGTAGTATATAGCACATGGAAATCTTCCAAATGACTAAATTTTGCAAGTTTAACAAACTTCGTGACTTTTATGTAGTATATAGTACACGGAAATATTCCAAAATATTAAAATTTCAAAGTTTAACGAACTTCGTGACTTTTATGTACTATATCACACGAAATTCGTTCAAAAGGCCAAATTTTGAAAGTTTAAAAAACTTCGGGACTTTTATGTAGTATAGCGCACGAAAATCTTTCAAAATACAAAAATTTGCAAGTTTAACGAACTTCGTGACTTTTATGTAGTATAGCACACGAATATATTCGAAAAGACAAAATTTTGCAAGTTTTGCAAATTTCGGGACTTTTACGTAGTATAATAGCACACGAAAATCTGCCAAAAGACTAAATTTTGCAAGTTTAACAAACTTCATCACTTTTATGTAGTATATAGTATACGGAAATCTTCCAAAATATTAAAATCTCCAAGTTTAATGAACTTCGTGACTTTTATGTACTATATCACACGAAATTTGTAACATCCGTAATTTTCCTTAAATTAATTTAATTAGAACTTAAATTATTTTATTTGAATTATTTGGCATTTCTCTGAAAATTATGGAAAATAATAGAATTGGGCCGAGTTAGTGTTTTGTAAAAGGAGGGGTGTTAGTCATGAGGCCTTTTTCTAAAATTAAGTTGTTTTTCATAAAAGAAGGAAAAGAGGAAAATTTGAAATAGAAGGAGAAAAGAGCAAAAGAGGAGAAGAGGGCAAGAACGTGAAAGTGCAGAAGCAGAGAAAGAGGAAAAGTTCAAGAATTTGGCTAAGGTGAGAGGGGGACTTATCTGATTAGCATCTATTATCGGGTTAGGAGTTAATAGCATAGAATAGATGTGGAATTCGTATCAATTAAGTCATATGATAGTGTGGACCTCCATTTTTTAATTCCGGGCCATACCTCTGTTCTGTAGAGATACGTGAACTGACTCTTTTTTATCGCTTAATGCTTTCGCATTTTGAAAATTCACAGAGTCGCCACCGACCTTTTATTTTATCCAATTAAGGAAAGGTTTATAAAAGAAACAGAAAAAAGACCTTTAAGAAATTCTGGGTAAGGGGGTAGGTTATACAAAGGGAAGGTGTTAGCACCCTTTGTATCCATGGTTATCCCTGGGCTCTTAAGTTTGCTTAGCTCACTTGTTTTTCGATTACTTTTCAATTGCTCTGAAATTGCTCATATATGGTTTCAAATACCTTTGTAACTTGAATTTTGTAATGATCCGTGTGTGGATGTATACAAAATGCTTGTTTATCTTTCAAAAGATGCTTTGAAAAGAACGTTAACTTTGTAATAATCCGTGTTTGGATGTATACAAAGTATTGTCTTTTTTGAAAGTTTTGTTTTGAAAAACAACAGTGTATGAGAATTTTGTTTGTTTTGATTTGAGCAAGCAAACTAGGAGGTCTACCCTGAGTTGTAAGGTCTTTATCCTATTTCCTTTAAAAATCTATCCTTTCACCGGATACAAACGCAAGGTTCGATTTTGTACTCAAAACAGTGGAATTTTGACTTTGATTTTGAAAAGAATGAGAAGGGATTTACCTTAAGAGGTGCAAGTGTGATTGTGATTGGATTCAGATATTTTATCTTTGAAGTTAGTGATCTAACGGTTCAATTTTATCTTTGACATACACGCAGTTTATATTTGCTGGAAATTAAAATGCGGAAATATAAAGTGCGGAAAGTAAATCTACGCTATTACATCGATTGTGCAGGAAATGTAAACTAGCCTATTTACATGAATTTGACATCCTATACATTTATCTAGGAATTTAAATTGCAAGAAAAATAAAAGGCATATTTTTGGATTTTTTTATGATTGATTTTAATTATAATTAATGCATGATTAATTAAATTAAAATGAAGAAAAAAGATGAAAATAGATTTAAACCTAGAAATTAAGTTTAAAATATGTACAAAATATTTGTCAATTAATTTTAAAACAAAACTAATTTTTTTGGAATTTTTGGAATTGATTTGAAATTGATTAAGTTAATTAATACATAATTATGCAAATAATTATACAAATAATTAAAACTTAAAGATAAAATTATTCAAAATATGTGCAAAATTAGTTTATAATATATAAACAATACTTAATATAAAGAACAATTTTTTTATGATTTTTTGATTGGTTAGAATAATTAAAAAGCAAATATATAAATATATACTAATTAATTATGCAAAATATTGAAATTTTGAAGAAAAATAAAATATTTTTATTTCAGAAAATAATATATTATTTTAGAAGTCTAAAAATATTTTTTGTGTATTTTTTGGATTTTTAAAACTATTTTTAATTAATTTAACAAAGAAATTAAAATAAAATAGAAAATAAAAAGGATACTGATCATGTGTGGTTGGATTGAGTGTAACGCCCCGAATTTAATTAATTGGTTAATTAAATTATTAAAGTATTTAAATATTGGATTTAGTCGAAATTGGATGGTCGGTATTATTTTAAGAGGCGTATTTGGATTTATTAAGTTAAAGTTGGATTTAGTCAGATAGTCGGAAGAATAATATTAAGAATAATATTATTTATTTATTGAGATGTTTATTGAAATTTTCGCATTTTGGGACGATTTAGTCGGTATTAGTTCGAGATGGCTGATCGATATTTAATTGAAGATTTTAATATTTTTTAGTATTAAAAATATTAATGAGTTGATGTTTAGCATTTTGGGAATTTTCCGAGTAATTAGGATTAGACCGAAAATATGAGACATTGAGTAATAAATCAGTATATTAAAATAATCGGATTTTATTTTAATGATATTTAAGTGGAAGTATTATTTTTACATTAAGTGTATTAATTATATTGGGCTTATATTATGGTATTTTTAAGTGTTAAGGATGTATTTTATTAGGCCCATTATTAAGTAGTAGTAATTAAGTGGTGGTGTTACTTGTCTTTTTGGAAAAAGTGATAGCATAGCAAAGAAAGAGAAACCGTGAAAGAAGAAGAAGAAATAGAGAAAGGGGGTTAGGGTTGTGAAGAGGAGAAGAAGGAGACCCAAAATGTTGCTCTAAAGTGTCATTTTTCTTCAATTTTCCATTGAATCTTCTTAGAGCTACACTCAATCTAAGGTAAGGGGGGATTCTTTCTACCTAAATGGGAATATGATGGATTGTATGTGGGTTAGGGTATAGATTGGTCATTTTGTTGGGTTGAATTTCTTTGCTGTCATGGTTGAAATTGCAATTCATTCTCATAATTTAATGTTGATGTACATTGAAAATGAAATTATGTGAAATATTGGGCATTTGTGCGTGATTGGAAAGCTATGAAAACCGGCGCTTAGAGGCCGTGACGTCTGTCATCACTAGCCTGCTTGATGACCAGCATCGGGTTAAGTCGTATTCTTTTATATTTCATTAGGTGCATATGTTCTGTTCTTAACTCCATGATACTACATCACTTAATATATATATAAGTGCATATAATGGAAATGAAAACACACCATGAAGCTACCATTATTTTAGTTTCCAGCTTTTCCCGTGGCATTCTGCTACTTTGTTGCTTGCTGCTACAATATTTATGTTCTATTAATTATTTCCATGTCTCCTACTGTTACTTAATATACATATATATAATGATAGAAATGAATCATAATGATATGGAATATAATTAGAAAGAGTAGGATATGAAGTGTGCAATATAGAATTAATAAAATGCAAAATAGTCATGTTTGATCGAAATAGCCGAACTAAGCGGTATAATTAGTTGTCCGGAATTTGATGAAAATTTACGTGGTAGCTAAGTTTAATTAGTAGATTAACGTCGTGGTGTTATTTTGTTGAAATTTTGATATTTTACGAGTCGACCGAAATTGTGTTTGATTTAAATCTTCTTTATACCCAAATGTTAGTTTTGTGATGGAAATTGACACAAATTTTAGGAATAGAATATAATGGAATTGGAATTAATATAGTGTGACATTAATCGGTTGATTAAATTAAATAGTAGAATTAATTGGAATATACTTAGACTTGGATAAATTATTCGGTTTATCGGTAAATTACGGTATCTTGAGAATTTGACCGTAATCGTGATTTGGTTGAATATTTATGTTGAGAATAATATATTGCTATGCTAATGATGTTGTCTTGATAAATAATATTATGTCTAATTGAATTAGTTGATAATTGGAAGTTGATTCAGTTTACTTGATAAATTAGCATGTTGAGATTATCTTACGAATTGATTGAAAATTGTGGTTTGGATTTGGATGACTTTGTTAATATGTGAAATTGAGTAATTGTGCCGATGTGACGAAACGTGATGATAATTGTAATAATCTTGATGATTTGTAATATATTTGTGATGATGATTTTGTGATGATGATTTTGTGACTAAGTGACGATGAAATATTATGATGACGTGAATTACCTCGTATAGATGGTAATTGATTATGATATAGGCTTATGCCTCGTGACGATATGTGATTGTGATGAGTATGCCGTATTCTCTTGTTTGTCGAGTCACATTTCATATGCATACTCTGTGACGGCCTGAAAACTATGGCAAACATGACGGCCTGAAAACTATGGCAAACATGACGGCCTAAATGGCAATTGGTGACGGGGGCTGAAGCTCCGATTGGTACCACATGCATATGCACAGTTGAGTCACATTTGAGTCGTTGTCCGTTGTTGTTGGTTGGAGTTGTTGATTATGCATTGCGTTGCTTAGATGATGATATAGATGCTTATATGTTGACTTGTTGAAAATGCTTATATATTGGTAATGACGCTTATATGCTAACTTGTTGAAAATGCTTATATATTAATAATGACGCTTATATGTTGACTTGTTGAAGATGCTTATATGTTTACTTGTAGAAGATGCTTATGTGTTGACTTGTTGATGATGCTTATATGATGACTTGTCGAATATGTTTATATGTTGATATCATGACTATTCATTGATGATGTTCTTTGTGCTGTTTAAGTTGATGTTGTGTGAGGCGGTGATTCATTTATATTCTTTACCTAATATATGATTTATCATGATCCTATTTATATAGTTTGATATCTCACCCTTGCTGCTGATGTTTCCCCTACCATGGAAAATGGGCAGGTACTCAAGTATAGCTTTGGAAATTGTCGCTTCATCGAGTCCTGTTGGTGTGTCGCTCTGATACGTAGCACTCGGGGGGTTGTTTACATTGTTGTTCTATGTTGTTAATGTTTTATTTGTTGTTATTATAACCATTGAATATAAGTTGAATAATATGAAGTACTTGTTATACTTCTAAGTTGTTTGAGTTGAATAAAGCTAATAGTTGACTGTTATTCGAATGCTATGTATCATTGTTAAATGACATACAAGTTGAAGTTTTAAGTTGATATGTGATACTCCAATGTGTTGTTTGAAAATTTTAAATACTCTGATATTTTATGCATTATAATTTTCGGGTAGAATTTGGGGTGTTATAGTAGTGGTATCAGAGCAGGTCGGTCCGTCCGGCCAAGTCGTCGAGTCAGTTGAGTTATGTGACAGTTGAATTCTGTTAGTGTTTTATTCTTTAGTACGCGACACGTGTGAAACACTGTTGGTACTTATTTGTTTTGTTGCAGGAAGTAGTTTGAGCAAAGTGGGGGAGAAGCTGTGCTTCTCGGTTATGTTTCGGTTGTAAGTTATTGGCAGAATGTATTGCTTAAGGAGACAGTGCATGTATTGTTGGAGCTTGTTGACATGGATTCAAGGTTTTGGTTGTTTAACAAGCTTGGAGCGTCTGTAGAAGGAGAATGATCAATAATTATTGACGTTTACTCTTCGAAGGATGAGGAACAGTGTAGCAGTTGTTGATCTGCAAGTATGGTGCAAACTCATGATGTTTCGGGAGGTAACAGTTAAGTACCAAGAATAAATCCTGGAAGATGGAATTTAGAAAGTTGTTGTGTTCAGCATTGTGGATGAACTATGAAGTTGTCAGTGCGATTAGCCATGTGAAAGGTACCGGTGTTGGAAAAATGATAGAGTGATGAAGTTGCGGTGGACTTTATGTGGGACTCGCATAAGTGATTGTCAGATATCCGATTTGAAGCGTCGGAAAGATAACATGGTGAATTTTAATACAAGAATGGATGCCGCAACTGTAAGTAGATTTATTTGTGACAAGATGGTGTTGGAAAGATGTGAAGTTAGCGGTTACGCTTGTCTTTGGAAAACAAACTTGTGCGTTGGTATCGCGAGGACGTTAGCGTCAGAGACGAGTGAATTGAAGAAGCAATTCGAAGGTTTGATGAGGAGCAATTTTAAGATCAAGTGTGTCAATTAAAGAGTTTTAGAGATATCGCAGGGATTATCGCAGCATAACGTTGATGTTTGTATTTCGGATAACGTCGGAGAATTGTATCTTGAGCTTCGAGTGTCGGATTGACGTACCGTTTGAGCCTAAGAAGAGGTGAGACTATACTCTACCTTATAGGAGTGTTATGGATATAGTAGAAGTGAAGCATGTTGAATATAAACGGTTATTTCCGCAATTGTACGAAACAAAGTTAAGCCGAGCATGTTGTTGTGTAAGTAGTCCTGTGTAAGCTGTTGACGAAGGAACAACAATTAAGTGAAGTATTGTTGTAGGCCTTGCTGTAGGATTATTGATAAGTGATTGGAATTGTGGTAGAAGCTATCAAAGTTGTTGAAACGTTATGGATCACGAGTAAGAGTCAAAAATGCGCAGAGATGAGTATGATTTCAATTATAAGAAGTGTTGATATTGGTGGGAAGAAATTTTATTCTAATGTATCGTCAGAGGTGTTTCAGTAAGTAGCTGAAGACGTCATTGTTAACAGGTTCGGATAGTTTTTGCAAGTTGTTGAAGCATGGTATTTTGGTGGCGTCAGTTCAATTTCTAAAGGAACGTTGTTATAGTTGGTAATGATGGTTATACTCCATTATGATTGTCGACTGTCTATTGACAAATTGAGGACTTGATCACCCTTAATCTCTTGTTGATAGTAGACGAATTTGTATTGGATGTTACAGACTTATCTTACTGTCTTAATGGTGCATGAAGTGATGGATTCTAAAAAGAGACTAAAACTTGGTTGGAGCTTGTGAATCGTATAAGTTGATAGAAACTCTAATAAAGGACAGTGAATGAAGGCGAATTATCAGAGTCGCGCAGCTGAAGCGTGATGTGTCAGAGTGTTGTGTTTTCTTGTGAACAGTATTGAGTGAAATAGGATGTTCTTATAAGTTAATGTTTCAGGATGTTGTTGAATGGTTAGTGAGTTACTAACGGTTATGCCGCGAAGGTGTTGCACGACTAGCAAGCATGTATTGGATTTGAGTGTGGTAGTTGGTGCTTCGTATGGAAATAAAGATTGTATATGTGTATCGGTGTTGAGTATGTTGTTGCGATAAGGAAGCAATGTTGTATCGTCAAGTATACCGAGTGAAGGTTGTTGCTATGTCGTAAGATGTTGTTCCAAGATATTGCTGAAATGGTTAGCAAGTTAGAAACGATTATGTTGCAAGGATAATTTTGAGATTGACGTATGAGTTTTGGATTCAAGTCGTGTTGAGATATAGATATATCAGAATAGTCATAGTCGGAGTGTTGTCAAGCGCAACTTGAGAATAAGAAAGTCGGACGAAGACGCGATGTTAGGGATGATTGTGTTGGGTGAATTTTCGAGGACGAAAATATTCTAAGTGGGGGAGAGTTGTAACGCCCCGAATTTAATTAATTGGTTAATTAAATTATTAAAGTATTTAAATATTGGATTTAGTCGAAATTGGATGGTCGGTATTATTTTAAGAGGCGTATTTGGATTTATTAAGTTAAAGTTGGATTTAGTCAGATAGTCGGAAGAATAATATTAAGAATAATATTATTTATTTATTGAGATGTTTATTGAAATTTTCGCATTTTGGGACGATTTAGTCGGTATTAGTTCGAGATGGCTGATCGATATTTAATTGAAGATTTTAATATTTTTTAGTATTAAAAATATTAATGAGTTGATGTTTAGCATTTTGGGAATTTTCCGAGTAATTAGGATTAGACCGGAAATATGAGACATTGAGTAATAAATCAGTATATTAAAATAATCGGATTTTATTTTAATGATATTTAAGTGGAAGTATTATTTTTACATTAAGTGTATTAATTATATTGGGCTTATATTATGGTATTTTTAAGTGTTAAGGATGTATTTTATTAGGCCCATTATTAAGTAGTAGTAATTAAGTGGTGGTGTTACTTGTCTTTTTGGAAAAAGTGATAGCATAGCAAAGAAAGAGAAACCGTGAAAGAAGAAGAAGAAATAGAGAAAGGGGGTTAGGGTTGTGAAGAGTAGAAGAAGGAGACCCAAAATGTTGCTCTAAAGTGTCATTTTTCTTCAATTTTCCATTGAATCTTCTTAGAGCTACACTCAATCTAAGGTAAGGGGGGATTCTTTCTACCTAAATGGGAATATGATGGATTGTATGTGGGTTAGGGTATAGATTGGTCATTTTGTTGGGTTGAATTTCTTTGCTGTCATGGTTGAAATTGCAATTCATTCTCATAATTTAATGTTGATGTACATTGAAAATGAAATTATGTGAAATATTGGGCATTTGTGCGTGATTGGAAAGCTATGAAAACCGGCGCTTAGAGGCCGTGACGTCTGTCATCACTAGCCTGCTTGATGACCAGCATCGGGTTAAGTCGTATTCTTTTATATTTCATTAGGTGCATATGTTCTGTTCTTAACTCCATGATACTACATCACTTAATATATATATAAGTGCATATAATGGAAATGAAAACACACCATGAAGCTACCATTATTTTAGTTTCCAGCTTTTCCCGTGGCATTCTGCTACTTTGTTGCTTGCTGCTACAATATTTATGTTCTATTAATTATTTCCATGTCTCCTACTGTTACTTAATATACATATATATAATGATAGAAATGAATCATAATGATATGGAATATAATTAGAAAGAGTAGGATATGAAGTGTGCAATATAGAATTAATAAAATGCAAAATAGTCATGTTTGATCGAAATAGCCGAACTAAGCGGTATAATTAGTTGTCCGGAATTTGATGAAAATTTACGTGGTAGCTAAGTTTAAATAGTAGATTAACGTCGTGGTGTTATTTTGTTGAAATTTTGATATTTTACGAGTCGACCGAAATTGTGTTTGATTTAAATCTTCTTTATACCCAAATGTTGGTTTTGTGATGGAAATTGACACAAATTTTAGGAATAGAATATAATGGAATTGGAATTAATATAGTGTGACATTAATCGGTTGATTAAATTAAATAGTAGAATTAATTGGAATATACTTAGACTTGGATAAATTATTCGGTTTATCGGTAAATTACGGTATCTTGAGAATTTGACCGTAATCGTGATTTGGTTGAATATTTATGTTGAGAATAATATATTGCTATGCTAATGATGTTGTCTTGATAAATAATATTATGTCTAATTGAATTAGTTGATAATTGGAAGTTGATTCAGTTTACTTGATAAATTAGCATGTTGAGATTATCTTACGAATTGATTGAAAATTGTGGTTTGGATTTGGATGACTTTGTTAATATGTGAAATTGAGTAATTGTGCCGATGTGACGAAACGTGATGATAATTGTAATAATCTTGATGATTTGTAATATATTTGTGATGATGATTTTGTGATGATGATTTTGTGACTAAGTGACGATGAAATATTATGATGACGTGAATTACCTCGTATAGATGGTAATTGATTATGATATAGGCTTATGCCTCGTGACGATATGTGATTGTGATGAGTATGCCGTATTCTCTTGTTTGTCGAGTCACATTTCATATGCATACTCTGTGACGGCCTGAAAACTATGGCAAACATGACGGCCTGAAAACTATGGCAAACATGACGGCCTAAATGGCAATTGGTGACGGGGGCTGAAGCTCCGATTGGTACCACATGCATATGCACAGTTGAGTCACATTTGAGTCGTTGTCCGTTGTTGTTGGTTGGAGTTGTTGATTATGCATTGCGTTGCTTAGATGATGATATAGATGCTTATATGTTGACTTGTTGAAAATGCTTATATATTGGTAATGACGCTTATATGCTAACTTGTTGAAAATGCTTATATATTAATAATGACGCTTATATGTTGACTTGTTGAAGATGCTTATATGTTTACTTGTAGAAGATGCTTATGTGTTGACTTGTTGATGATGCTTATATGATGACTTGTCGAATATGTTTATATGTTGATATCATGACTATTCATTGATGATGTTCTTTGTGCTGTTTAAGTTGATGTTGTGTGAGGCGGTGATTCATTTATATTCTTTACCTAATATATGATTTATCATGATCCTATTTATATAGTTTGATATCTCACCCTTGCTGCTGATGTTTCCCCTACCATGGAAAATGGGCAGGTACTCAAGTATAGCTTTGGAAATTGTCGCTTCATCGAGTCCTGTTGGTGTGTCGCTCTGATACGTAGCACTCGGGGGGTTGTTTACATTGTTGTTCTATGTTGTTAATGTTTTATTTGTTGTTATTATAACCATTGAATATAAGTTGAATAATATGAAGTACTTGTTATACTTCTAAGTTGTTTGAGTTGAATAAAGCTGATAGTTGACTGTTATTCGAATGCTATGTATCATTGTTAAATGACATACAAGTTGAAGTTTTAAGTTGATATGTGATACTCCAATGTGTTGTTTGAAAATTTTAAATACTCTGATATTTTATGCATTATAATTTTCGGGTAGAATTTGGGGTGTTACATTGAGGGTCCATGATAAGGATTGTTTGATCTGGCGCGTTGGATGAGTTATTAAGTGAGATCAGATGGTCCAGACTTTGAGGCACATGGTACACGTTACACCTGCAAAGCACAGAATTAGAGGAAATTTTAAAAAGTACGCGCGCGCTTCTGAACCAATGGGAGGAAGACACGTCTTCGTCTTCAACCTTCAGACAAGGCCTTTAACAGCGCTTTTGTAAAAAAACGCTATAGTAAGTGAACCCTAATTCTGCAAAATAACGAATAGGGGTAAACAAGCATAGAAATCAGGCGCGATGGTACCATTGGATTCGTCTTGTTCCACTGAATGTAACCCTGCCCTTAATTTGTTTTAATTTTGGCCCTAATGAAGAACCCTAATTTTGAGCTAAGAAAACCCTAAAATGGTAAATGCTACAAACAGCCATTAAAATCCAATTGAAGCTCCAGAAACGACCAGAGCTTCAAACCAAACACAATTATGCATCTACATCTTGTTAAATATGCGTGTGTTATGAGATATAAGTTGGTTTTAGTTTGAACAAACCGTGGCCTATATAGCTCGATTCAGTGATGTTTAAGACTTGCAATTGATTGGAATAGTTTCAGTGAAGCTCAGAGATGATGTTTGAATGCTTAGTTTGTATTGAAATGGACTGAAATTAAAAACTCGAATTTGAATTTTCTTTGAATTTTTTTCAAGTGGTTACAAGTGTATATGAGCAAGGCTTTGTTTCTGATTCGTGTCCCCTTTGTTACTGAAGCATGCTAGCCTATTTATAAGCATTGAGTGCTTAGAATTGAAGCTAAGAAGCAACTAGTTGCCTTTGTGGAATTCTTGTATTTTTTATATTAAAAAAGCTTTGAATTATTGACCAAGTCCTCTTGTCTTCAATGCATCTGCCTTGATCTTCAATTCTCTGCAGAAAGATGAAGATTCCTTGGGTGAGTCATGCTTGGAAGTTAAGCTACCATTTATCCATCCATTTTCCTTTTAATTTTAATCTTAAAATAAGATAAAATCATGCCAAAAATGGATAAAAAGGTGTGGGCTTAGTCTTGGTCGTGGGAGGCCCATAACATCATGGAAATGATGTTTGAATGCTGAAAACTTGGCCCCATTTGGAAAAAATACATTTTTGAGCAATGTTGATTTCATGCATTTTCCCAAAATTTAGCCAACTTCAACAAGGTGTAAATCCTTCAATTTTTGTCATATGAAGGAGATCTTGCACTTTTTGGAAACCTCAAAGAGTCCTCTAACCAATGTCTTTGGTCTCATGTCAAAATGATTTTTGATGCTCCTTGTGTGTCCTTTTGAAAAAAGTGTCTTTTTGTTGACTTTGAAAATGACCTGTAATGTCTTTGGTCATATTTTTCAAATGGTGAATCCAATGACCATGGGATCAATGGCATTTGAAAGATAATTGAATTTCCTTCAAAACAAGCTTTGTTTTGAATTTTTTGGATGAAGGATGAGAGAGTTATGATCAGTCAAAGTTGAGTTGACTTTTCAGGCAAAAACCCTAATTTTGAATCTTAGGGTTTTGTTGATTTTTGATCTTTCCTTGATGAATTATGATCATCCAATGATCAAATGATGAATCCTTTGACAAAATATGGACTTTGACAAAAAATTTCATTTTTGACTGTCTGTTGACTTTTTTGGTCAAACGGGTCGTCTGTTGACTATTTAAGCTGCTGACGGTGCGTCTGAGTGAATTGAAGTTTGAAAATTTGTATGATGGTACTTTGAGATATATGGATGTGTATGAAATCCATTTGAGCTCTCAAAAACTTGTTTCTCCTGTAAAAACAAGAAAAACCCTGATTAGGGACTGTTTGTGTAGGAGACAGTTAAGCGTACCTGATTTTTGTGCAGTGCTGAGTTTCTGCTAATCGCGTGATATTCAGAAGACTTCTAGCACAAAGATCTTGGAATTTTGAATTGTGAAAGATTGATTTGATTGATGGTACAAAACACTGAGAATTGTACTGCCAGCAGTTTGGCTGTCAACTGACTGTTCAGGTATTGACGTAGCAGTTAGAGTGAAAAATCAACAGTCAAAGTTAATTTTCTTTTTTGTTGTTTTTGTTTTATGTGAAAAATGAAAGTTTATTTACATGACTTGTTAAAAACACAGACATAATAAATAACTAATATTTACGGTATGCGGGCAAAATTACCGATAATGACCCTGAAAATCATTTAATGCACAGAAATAGGAATATTTGACTGGCAGAAAACACACAAAATATTATCTGAGTAATTAAGCAATATTATGACAAATAGTACAACATTTAATACTGACAGTACAAATATTACATACTATATTGAACAGTACGACGAATAAACGGCACATTTAAGAAATAAGAAATACGGCAGATTTTAGGAATGACGGTTAATGACCCATGCTATGAACAATAACATGTAGATGATTGGGAGTGCAACCATTGCAGGTCCACACTCTTCAGGACTATGCAGGCAGAAGAAAGTCATGATCACCGTAACAATGGTGATGACTGTAAGAAACAGCGTCTCTATCCACTTTGCCATTCTTGTCAGAGAAGAAGAGAAAATAGATATGAGGTAGGAATTTGAAAGATGAGTTAGAATTTGATGTGAGATTTTATGGAAGAAAATGGGGGGTATTTATAGAATGGAAAGAAGGATAGAGACGTTGGGGAATGATGTGATTCCGTACAAAAGGAAAATTTGAGTGGAAGTAAGATTTGAAAGAAAGTGGAGATAGTGTTGGGAAAAAGAGAGATTTGATTTTTGAAAAAGAGATTTGAAAAGATTTTTGAAAATAATGGAATATAGTACAAAAATTAGTAGGAAACAAAAGATAATAATAATCTACTTGTTACCAGTACAGTCTGAGTTTCCTGATTCTGCGCCTGCAAAAAGATTTAACTCTGTACCAATTGTGTCAGTACTATTTATCTGTAAATAAATAAATAGCATGTGTGAAGTAATAAACAGTGTTTGGCGTTTGGGTAAGAATAAATTCAACTGCAAGCCAAATTACTGTATAAGAAAAATTCTAAAAACTAAGTGTTTCATATGTTAGGATATTTGTTGAAATAATCCATAATTATATGAGACTCTTAATTTTCAGATTGGAGTTTTCTTGAAAAAAGATGTGGGCAAATTTTGGGGTATAACAGATAGGTTTAGGGATTAAGTTAAATTGTGTGATGTTTGATCCCTTTGTTGAATCCATGATGTGTGTGATGTTATGGTCTTAATTGATGCTTAATTAGTGTATTCTGATGTGCAATTTGTGTTGTATATGTGATCCATTTTCTGAAATTCGTACTTGTATGATTTGAGGGCAGTTGGGATGTGTAGAATGTTGTTTTCTGCGAGTTGGGGTTCTGAAATTTACCGGTTCGCGCCGCGTCCCATGGTTGGCGCCGCGAACGGCTGGGCAGAAAGCTAGGAAGTTTTGATACGCTCAGTTCGCGTCGCGTCCCAATGTTGGCGCCGCGAAGGCGTGCCTTTTTTCTCGTTTCGCGCCGCGAGCATATGTTGCGCCGTGAACTGCTTGGCCGAGAGCCAAGGATTTTTGAGACGCTCAGTTCGCGCCGTGAACTAAGTTGGCGCCGCGTGCTGTTAGTGATTAGAACATTTTAAAAAGTTTAAAGATGCATAACTTTTTAACCGTTGGTCCGTTTGATGTGCCGTTTCGAGCTAAACGAACCTTATAAAATAATCTATTTGATGATGAATGATGTGATTATGATTGAATGATGCATGTACATATAAACATGCTTGATGATGATGGTAAGTATGATGAAATGAGTATTTTGATGATGTTACTCATTAGATTTGACGATGGTATAAGTATGTTCATGTATGTTGCATTCATTCATATTCATTGATGATGTTGTATCCATGATGATGTGTTGGATCAGTAAAGGGCATGATTCCCATTGTGTGGAATCTGTGCTGGCAAGGCCGTATCTTGATGATGTTGGATCGGTCATGGGGTATTCCCATTTGATGATGTTGGTACCACATGCATAGTGTCAGTTCATACATATGCATATTTTTAATACATGATTGGATGTATTCCAGTGTTATAAATATTGATGATGTGTTGGTTGATTGTTTGTGATGGTGAAACTTTTCTGAATGTTTGTTTATGAAACAATTGGGTGAACGATGAAACTATGATGTGTTATTGCTTTATAACCTTATAACATTTGTTAATTATGATGAGACTCGCCCTTACATGTTGTCATTTTCAGATTTAGGATAGCGGTTGTTCGACTCGGTGAGGATTAGCTCATGAGTCAGTTATTTAGTTAGCGTCAGGTGTCATGCTCCGATATTTGTAACACTGGGGACGCGATGTTTAGAGTTTATGTTTTATAACTCTAGTTATGTTTTGATGTTTTGAAGGATAAGTTTTAAAGATGTTAAACTTAGTCTGTTTGATTTAATTTCCGCTGTGTTAACATGAAATGTTTTTAATTAATGATGATTACCTCAGTGAATGCATGACATGAGAGAATGATGTTTATTTTATTATGATTTGTGGCACCCTTATTTTCATGTACTCTAAATGATTTTGATTAAATTGTCGCGAGGTTATTAAGGGGTGTTACGATAGTGGTATCAGAGCATAGTCGGTCGTTATGACCAGAGTTTTAGTGTCAGTTTTTCCTGTGTATGCGACTAGTATGATCTAACTGTCGATACTTCTGTTCTGATTAAATTGGTTGTGATTTAAGCAGAGCAATAACTGGAAGAGGAGGAAGAAACGATGATGCTATCGCTGAGGCTCTGGGCATGATTGCTGGTGTACTGGGAGGGGATGCCCATGGAGCTGGAATTGGTGCTGACAGGCAGCTGAACAGTTTTCAAAGGAACAATCCTCCATTGTTCAAGGGCACGCATGATCCTGAAGGTGCTCAGAAGTGGCTTAAGGAAATCGAGAGGATCTTCAGAGTCATCGATTGTGCTGAGAATCTAAAAGTTAGGTATGGTACGCATATGTTGTCAGAAGAGGTTGATGACTAGTGGATGGCTACCAGGGCTGAACTTGAAGCTGATGGTGTAGCTATTTCTTGGGCTGTGTTCAAGAGAGAATTTTTGAGAAGGTACTTTCCTGAAGACGTACGAGGTCGAAAGGAAATTGAATTTCTGGAACTAGTTCAAGGTAGTATGATAGTACCAGAGTATGCTTCGAAGTTTGTTGAGTTGGCGAAGTACTACGTTCACTACAACAATGATGAAGCTAGTGAATTCTCGAAATGCATCAAGTTTGAGAACGGTCTCCGTGATGAGATTAAGCAAGGTATCAGATATCTGAGGATTCGAAGATTTGTAGACTTGGTGGACTGTAGTAGGATCTTCGAGGAAGATAATCTTAAGCTGAAGTCATCTCACTCTCGCGAGTTAGTTGACAGAAAAGGGAAGAAGCCTATGGATAAGGGTAAGCCATATGGTAGAGGTAATCCAAAGACTGGTGGTTGGAAGAAGCCTAGTGGGGGAGACTCTAGTGCTTTTGTCAGGTGCTATAACTGTGGTGAGGTCGGGCACTGTAGGAATGAATGCAAACTGAACCAGAAAAAGTGCTTCAAGTGTGAAGAAGTGGGTCATGTTGTCACTAATTGTAAGAAGAAGGTTGTGAATTGTTACAATTGTGGTGAAGAAGGTCACATTAGCCCACAATATCCTAAACCGAAGAAGAACCAAGCGGGAGGAAAGGTTTTTTCTTTGTCTGGATCAGAAACTACTCCAGAGGATAGACTAATTAAAGGTACGTGTTTCATTCATGGCACACCTTTAGTTGTGATTATTGATACTGGAGCAACTCATTCTTTTATTTCTTTGGATTGTGCTGAGAGGTTGAATTTAGAAATATCTAAAATAAATGGAAGTATGGTTATTGATACTCCTGCGTCGGGTTCAGTAACTACTTCGTCTGCATGCTTGAATTGTCCGATTGACATTTTTGGTAGAGAATTCGGGATGGACTTAGTGTGCCTTCCGTTGAAACAACTCAATGTAATCCTGGGAATGAACTGGTTAGAATTCAACTGTGTTCATATCAACTATTTTGCAAAGACGGTAATTTTTCCTGAAGAAGTTAATCCTGATGATCTGGAAATGACAGCTAGACAGGTGGATGAAGCTATCAAAGGTGGTGCAACGGTATTTATGTTGTTTGCATTGGTGAATTCGAAGGAAAAAGTGGTGAGTAGCGAACTACCAATGGTATGTGATTTTCCAGAAGTTTTTCCGGAAGAGGTGAATGAATTACCACCAGAAATGGAAGTCGAGTTTTCCATTGAATTGGTTCCGGGAACTAGTCCAGTGTCGATGGCACCGTATCGTATGTCATCGTCCGAGTTGACTGAACTGAAGAAGCAGTTAGAAGAATTACTTGAGAATAAATTCATTCGTCCTAGTGTTTCTCCGTGGGGTGCGCCTGTGTTGCTAGTGAAGAAGAAAGAGGGTTCAATGAGGTTGTGTGGATTACAGACAATTGAACAAGGTTACTATCAAGAATCGGTATCCCTTGCCGAGGATTGATGATTTGATGGATCAACTGGTTAGATCATGTGTGTTTAGTAAGATTCATCTGAGGTCTGGGTATCACCAAATTCGTGTGATAGATGACGATATTCAGAAAACTGCTTTCAGAACAAGGTATGGGCATTATGAGTATTCGGTAATGCCGTTTGGAGTTACTAATGCACCTGGTGTCTTTATGGAGTATATGAACAGGATCTTTCATCCTTATCTCGGTAAGTTCGTGGTGGTGTTTATAGATGATATCCTAATATATTCTAAGAGCGAGGAAGAACACGCGAAACATCTCAGAACGGTGTTGGAGTTGTTAAAAGAGAAGCAACATTTAGCCAAACTGTCGAAGTGTGGATTTTGGTTAGAGGAAGTCAGTTTTCTGGGACACGTGATTTCTAAGAATGGTATTGCTGTTGATCCTATGAAGATAGAAGTGGTATGTCAATGGGAATCTCCGAAGTCAGTGTCAGAGATTCGTAGTATTCTTGGTCTTGCAGGTTACTACAGAAAGTTCATTGAGGGATTTTCAAAGTTAGCATTGTCGTTAACCAAATTAACCAGGAAGGGCCAGGCTTTTATTTAGGATGCAAAATGTGAGGAAGGATTCCAAGAGCTAACGAAGAGGTTGACTAGTGCTCCTATTTTGATTTTGCCGAATCTGACAGAATCATTTGTTGTTTATTGTGATGCTTCGTTGATGGGTCTGGGTGGTGTATTGATGCAAAATCAACAAGTGGTTGCGTATGCGTCAAGACAACTCAAAGTGCATGAAAGGAATTATCCGACTCATGATTTAGAGTTAGCAGCGGTGGTTTTTGTTTTGAAGTTGTGGCGACATTATTTGTATGGTTCGAGATTTGAGGTGTTCAGTGATCATAAGAGTCTGAAGTATCTCTTTGATCAGAAAGAACTGAATATGAGGCAGAGAAGGTGGTTGGAATTCCTTAAAGACTATGATTTTGGTTTGAATTACCATCCGGGTAAGGCAAATGTGGTTGTTGATGCTCTAAGTAGGAAGACTTTGCATATGTATATGCTAATGGTGAAGGAATTGGATTTGATTGAACAATTCAGAGACTTGATTTTGGTATGTGAAGGTACTCCTACTAGTGTTAAGTTGGGTATGCTGAAGCTGACCAGCGGTATTCTTGAAGAGATCAGAGAGGGTCAGAAGGCTGATGTCGAATTGGTTGACAAGTTGACTTTGATTAACCAAGATAAGGGCGGTGAATTCAGAGTTGACGAGAATGGTATACTGAGGTTTGGCGACAGAGTTTGTGTTCCTGATGTTGCTGAACTTCGAAGAAGTATTTTAGAAGAAGGACACCGTAGTGGATTAAGTATTCATCCTGGTGCTACCAAGATGTATCATGATTTGAGGAAGCTGTTTTGGTGGTCTGGAATGAAGAAAGAAATTGCTGAGTGTGTGTATTCTTGTTTGACGTGTCAGAAGTCAAAGGTTGAACATCAGAATCCATCTGGGTGTATGCAACCGATGTTTATCCCTGAGTGGAACTGGGATAGCATATCAATGGATTTTGTTTTTGGTTTGCCAAGGACGGTTAAGAATTGTGAAGCTATCTGGGTTGTTGTGGACAGGTTGACGAAGTCTGCCTATTTCATACCAGTAAGAACGGATTATCCGATTCAAAAGATGGCTCAATTGTATATTGAGAAGATAGTTAGTCTACATGGTATTCCTTCAAGTATCGTGTCAGACAGAGATCTGAGATTTACGTCTAAGTTATGGGAAGGTTTGCAGAAGGCTTTGGGTACTAAGCTGAGATTGAGTTCTGCTTATCATCCGCAGACGGATGGACAGACTGAGAGGACGATTCAGTCGTTGGAAGATTTGTTACGTGCTTGTGTGTTGGAAAAAGGAGGTGCTTGGGATAGTTATCTGCCTTTGATTGAATTTACCTACAACAACAATTTTCATTCGAGTATCGATATGGCTCCATTTGAGGCATTTTATGGTAGGAGATGTCAGACTCCCTTATGTTGGTATGAAGCTGGTGAGAGTACTGTGATTGGACCAGAAATTGTACAACAGACTACGGAGAAGATTAAGATGATCCAAGATAAGATGAAAGCTTCTCAGAGTCGTCAGAAGAGTTATTATGACAAAAGGAGGAAGACACTTGAGTTTCAAGAGGGAGATCATGTGTTTATGAGGGTTACTCCTATGACAGGTATTGGTCGAGCTTTGAAGTCAAAGAAGTTGACTCCGCACTTTATTGGACCGTTTCAAATTTCTGAAAGAGTGGGAGAAGTGGCATACCGTGTCGCTTTACCGTCGATGCTTGCAAACTTGCATGATGTATTTCATGTGTCTCAATTGAGGAAATACATTTCGGATCCGTCCCACGTGATCCAAGTGGATGATGTGCAGGTGAAAGACAACTTAACGGTTGAAACGTTCCCTGTGAGGATTGAAGATAGAAGACTGAAGCAATTGCGGGGCAAGGAAATAGCTTTAGTCAGAGTATCTTGGGGAGGACCGGCTGAAGGGAACATTACCTGGGAGTTAGAAAGCCAGATGAAAGATCCCTATCCAGAACTATTTGCTTGAGGTATGTTTTCGAGGACGAAAACTCTTTTAGTGGGGGAGAGTTGTAACATCCGTAATTTTCCTTAAATTAATTTAATTAGAATTTAAATTATTTTATTGGAATTATTTGGCATTTCTCTGAAAATTATGGAAAATAATAGAATTGGGCCGAGGTAGTGTTTAGTAAAAGGAGGGGTGTTAGTCATGACGTCTTTTTCTAAAATTAAGTTGTTTTTCATAAAAGAAGGAAAAGAGGAAAATTGGAAATAGAAGGAGAAAAGAGCAAAAGAGGAGAAGAGAGCAAGAACGTGAAAGTTCAGAAGCAGAGAAAGAGGAAGAGTTCAAGAATTTGGCTAAGGTAAGGGGGGACTTATCTGATTAGCATCTATTATCGAGTTAGGAGTTAATAGCATAGAATAGATGTGTAATTCGTATCAATTGATTCATATGATAGGTTTAGGGATTGAGTTAAGTTGTGTGATGTTTGATCCCTTTGTTGAATCCATGATGTGTGTGATGTTATGGTCTTAATTGATGCTTAATTAGTGTATTCTGATGTGCAATTTGTGTTGTATGTGTGATCCATTTTCTGAAATTCGTATTGGTATGATTTGAGGGCAGTTGGGATGTGTAGAATACTGTTTTCTGCGAGTTGGGGTTCTGAAATTTACCGGTTGGCATCGCGTGTAACACCCCTTTTCTAACCATAAATATAACATATTATTCACAGAGTAAAGTATGCATACAATCAAAGAGGTGTCACATTTTATTTTCATCACAATGAAAACCTAGAACAAACATACCAACATGCACTAATCATATCGTAACACATTTTGAAAATATCACGCTTTCATAAATTATGCATATCGCACGCGGAAGAATTATAACTCAAACATTTCAATGAATATATCCCATACTATATTCATCTACCGAACTCAATTAACATATCCAATTATGCTCAACCAAATCAAATCTAGGCAACATAGCCGTCAACAACATATCCAAAGTATCAATTCAAAATATATACAAGCTAGAAATATCCAAACATAAGCATAAGTCAAATAAAACCCCCCAAGTGTTACATGATCAGAGCATATGACTCGCTACCTAATCAAACAACAAACTCAGGAGCTCCTCGGCTAAATCCTCGGACAAGCTACTACTCGTCGGAACCTGCACGATGTCACGATGAACACCATTCAAACAGAAGGGTGAGAATTCAAATTATTATAGATAAACATAATAATGGGAAATGCAAAACACAACAAGAATACATTTCACAATTCATCACTCTTCTCAAAACATACATTCATACACCATATATCAATTATCACACAAAACAATCACATTGATACAAAAACAATCACATAACACACAATGTGACTCGAATGTAATAAATGTGACTCAATGCATGTGGTACCATGTGAACCCAAAGTTTCACCGCTTTCCGATTCAATATCTAGAATCCAAGCCACGCTTCCGATCCGGACAAGACCAAAGCCACCATTGTGAACCCAAGTTTCACCGCTTCCAATTCTACCTTTAGAATCCAAGCCAACATGTGAACCCAAAGTTTCACCACCTCTATTTCCGATCGAGGATCAAGGTCAACCATGTGAACCCTAAGTTTCACCGCTTCTATTTCAAAGCCACCATGTATGCATGTGCAACAAGACTTACAATATATATATATATATATATATATATATATATATATATATATATATATATATATATATATGCAATTAAGATTATCACACAATCTTAACATACCTCATACCACAATAATTCGCACAATTCGAATTATCCACCAAACGTTGCACAACATGCATATAGTATCAATAAAGCATTCACATAGCATTTATCAATCACAATAACATATAGCATACAAGCCAATCAATGTCATTCTCAATAATTCTCCAAAAACAACATATACATTTGCTAAATCTAAGCATCATGTATACATACAATTACCAAAACATATGCAATTAAGAATTATCCATATAATATTAACATCCAAGCATATTACCAAAATTCAACTAATTGAATTATTCCACCATCGTACAAAACACATTTATCATACGACAATTACAACAATGCATAACAATTAGCATTCATCGTTTCCAAATATCACAATTAGTACATGGTACAAAATACCAATACATGTTATCCACAATTAACATTAATCCATGACATACACTATCACATAATGATTAAGTCATCAAGTAATCATTCTCCACAATTGCATTTAAATAGCATACACTCACTCGCACACCTCATGAATATCATACCACATAACATATCAACAAATGTTATTCATAATTCATCGATTCATAACTCACATATACGTAATTACATGTTATTCACACAACAACATCATAATTAATTCAATAAGTGCCAACCAATTCTATCATATCACATAAATAATAACATTGGCTTCCTAATGCTTCAAACGCCGCATAAAAGAAGTTATGGATCAAAAGATATAACATGACACGGTTAATTCAACTTCTTAATAAAAGCATATTATTGTTAATTCATCACAAGGCATCATCATTGGCTCATACAGTTTGAATACATACAACTAATTGCATGTAACATACAACATCATTATCAATTCATATCGATCATACACATACAAAAAATATAAGTTATATTAAATTATTATCTAATGGTTTTCAATCCAATTTAATAAGATAGGAATTTATTTTAGCTTTCCAACGGTCCAAACGGCGCATCAAACGGACACCCGAGTCAAAAGTTATTGAATTTATAAGTTTTTCAAAATGCTGTCAAAACCAGAAAATTTGCTGTTACGGAAATATTGTCAAAAACCAGAAAACTGCTGTTGCGAAAATACTGTCTGCTGTTGCGAAAATACTGTTTGCTGTTGCAAAAATACTACTGTCCAGCCCAAATTTTTCACCATAAAACCATGTTAATCCATCATTTTTCATGAAATAAATAGTTATACAACTATTAGGATCATAAAAACAAGATTCTAAGCTCCATTATTTTTCACCAAAATTCCAAATCAACCATTTTCAAGTGAAACTTAAACATACATATATGCACTAAATCATGTTCTATGGACATACATATTTATGGAATTCAATATAGAAACATCATAGCATATATAAATCATCAATTTCATAGATTGAAACATAGATTCATGTTAGGGTTTTCAAGAATATAACAAATCCCCAAATCCTAACTTCATGGTATCTAACCCATTCCAAATCATGCATTTTCTAACTCAATCATCATTGCCCACTTATATCTACTTATAATAACTTGGATTCACACCCTTACCTTTTGATTTTAATCCACCCTCTTCAAGAATCTACAATCCTCTCTTCTTTCTCTTTTATGCTCTCTTCTCCTCTCCCTTCTATTCTTCTTACCAAAGTTATGAAAAATGAAAGAATGACTTAACTCTTTCCTACCATCTTTTTTTTTAATGGGCTTAACTCACAATCAATTTCATATTTTATTTCTACTACTTAGGCCCAATTAATTATATATCTCTAATAACTTAATTAACCCATTAGACCCAATAAACATAATTATACACAAAATTAATTATTCAATTAATTATTATATCTCATAACAATTAAATAATTATTTAACACACCAAGTAAAATAAAATAATATAATAAAATAAATACGGATAAAATCCTCTAATAACTCAATGTCTCATATTTCCAGTCTAATCTTAATTACTCAGAAAATTCCCAAAACGCTAAATATTAACTCATTAATATTTCTAATACTAAAAATATGAAAATTTTCGATTAAATATTGATCCGCTATCCCGAACTAATACCGACTAAATCGTCCCAAAACGCAAAAATTTCGATAAACATCAGAAATGACTAAATTAAGCAAATAATAATTAAAAACACCAAATAATATAATTACTAATATAATTAATAAAAATCGAGAAGTTACACCGCGTCCCAGGGTTGGCGCCGCGAACGGCTGGGCAGAAAGCCAGGAAGTTTTGACACGCTCAGTTCGCGTCGCGTCCTAGTGTTGGCGCCGCGAAGGCGTGCCTTTTTTTCTCGTTTCGCACCGTGAGCATATGTTGCGCCGCGAACTGCTTGGCAGCGAGCCAGGGATCTTTGAGACGCTCAGTTGGCGCCGCGAACTAAGTTGGCGCCGCGTGCTGTTAGTGATTGGAACATTTTAAAAAGTTTAAAGATGCATAACTTTTTAACCGTTGGTCCATTTGATGTGTCGTTTCAAGCTAAACGAACCTTATAAAATAATCTATTTGATGATGAATGATGTGATTGTGATCGAATGATGCATATACATATAAACATGCTTGATGATGATGGTAAGTATGATAAAATGAGTATTTTGATGATGTTACTCATTAGATTTGACGATGGTATAAGTATGTTCATGTATGTTGCATTCATTCATATTCATTGATGATGCTGTATCCATGATGATGTGTTGGATCAGTGAAGGGCATGATTCCCATTGTGTGGAATCTGTGCTGGCAGGGCCGTATCTTGATGATGTTGGATCGGTCATGGGGTATTCCCATTTGATGATGTTGGTACCACATACATAGTGTCAGTTCATACTTATGCATATTTTTATAACATGATTGGATGTATTCCAGTGTTGTAAATATTGATGATGTGTTGGTTGATTGTTTGTGATGGTGAAAATTGTCTGAATGTCTGTTTATGAAACAATTGGGTGAACGATACAACTATGATGTGTTATTGCTTTATAACCTTATAACATTTGTTAATTATGATGAGACTCACCCTTACATGTTGTCATTTTCAGATAGAGGATAGCGGTTGTTCGACTCAGTGAGGATTAGCTCATGAGTCATTTATTTAGTTAGCGTCAGGTGTTATGCTCTGATATTTGTAACACTGGGGACGCGATGTTTAGAGTTTGTTTTATAACTTTAGTTATGTTTTGAGGTTTTGAAGGATAAGTTTTAAAGATGTTAAACTTAGTCCGTTTGATTTGATCTCCGGTGTGTTAACATGTAACGTTTTTAATAAATGATGATTACCTCAGTGAATGCATGACATGACGGAATGATGTTTATTTTATAATGAATTGTGGCACCCTTATTTTCATGTACTCTAAATGATTTTGATTAAATTGCCGTAGGGTTAGTAAGGGGTGTTGCAAAATTCTTCCAAAAGACCAAATTTTAAAAGTTTAAAAAACTTCGTGACTTTTATGTAGTGTAGCACACGAAAATCTTCCAAAATACCAAAATTTACAAGTTTAATAAACTTCGTGACTTTTATGTAGTGTAGCACACGAAAATCTTCCAAAATACCAAAATTTACAAGGTTAATAAACTTCGTGACTTTTATGTAGTATAGCACACAAAAATCGTCCAAAATATTAAAATTTGCAAGTTTAACAAACTTCGTGACTATTATGTAGTATAACACACAAAAATCTTCGAAAAGACCAAATTTTGCAAGTTTAACGAACTTCGTGACTTTTATGTAGGGTAGTAATCAAAAATATTCCAAAAGACCAAATTTTGCAAGTTTTACAAACTTCAGGTCTTTTACGTAGTATATAGCACATGAAAATCTTCCAAATGACTAAATTTTGCCAGTATAACAAACTTCGTGACTTTTATGTAGTATATAGTACACGGAAATATTCCAAAATATTAAAATTTCCAAGTTTAACGAACTTCGTGACTTTTATTTACTATATCACACGAAATTCGTCCAAAAGACCAAATTTTGAAAGTTTAAAAAATTTCGTGACTTTTATGTAGTATAGCGCACGAAAATATTTCAAAATACAAAAATTTGCAAGTTTAACGAACTTCGTGACTTTTATGTAGTATAGCACACGAAAATATTCGAAAAGACAAAATTTTGGAGGTTTTACAAATTTCAGGACTTTTACGTAGTATATAGCACACAAAAATCTTGCAAGTTTAACAAACTTCATCACTTTTATGTAGTATATAGTACACGGAAATCTTCCAAAATATTAAAATTTCCAAGTTTAACAAACTTCGTGACTTTTATGTACTATATCACACGAAATTCTTCCAAAAGACCAAATTTTAAAAGTTTAAAAAACTTCGTGACTTTTATGTAGTGTAGCACACGAAAATCTTCCAAAATACCAATATTAACAAGTTTAATAAACTACATGACTTTTATGTAGTATAGCACACAAAAATCTTCGAAAAGACCAAATTTTGCAAGTTTAACGAACTTCGTGACTTTTATGTAGTAGATCACACAAAAAACTTCCAAAATACCGATGTATAAAAGTTTAACTAACTTCCTGACTTTTATAGAGTATAGCACACAAAAATCTTCCAAAATATAAAAAATTTGCAAGTTT